>NC_142291.1:4551042-4851042 GCF_965620075.1 Prunus avium
TCATGCAATTCAAGCATGTTAAGGCCTAATTTGGATGAATTGATGAAGAGCTTAAAGACAAATTCATTATGGCTACAGCCCCCTGCCAGTCCAGTTCCGTAGGTCATATTGCAAGCTTTGTTTCAGCAACCTACATAGCTCGGATGAGGCCACATTCTTCATGAAAGTTGCTCCAATTGGTGTGTACTATAACATATCCAAAATTCAGCCCCATTGGATAAATCTGGAGTCCGTTACCTAGCAAACACAGAACCATGCTCAGGATGGATCTTATCAGCGCGGAAAATGAGTTAGCAATTTGTTTCGGCCTTAACTTCTTCCTCCGACCTTGGATTGGCCCAAATAACATATGGATGGAAAGAAGACATTCTGAACTTCAATTTAGAGTGCTTAAAGTCCTAATTTGATTAAGAGAAGCCCAAGTTGTAAGCCCTTGAAGTTGCTGGTCATGCTGACCTCAGCATGTGCTGGTTGGATGCTTGGTCATGGTGAGCTAGGTATGAGCTATCATTTCTGGTTGGAAGCTTGGTCATGGTGACATGAAGATGAGCTAGGGCTGCTGGTGGGATTTAGTGGTGAAGTGCATCAACCAATTCAAGATTTTCTAATACAAGTGCATCACCCATTTCAGATTTTCTAATACAAGTGCATCAACCATTTCAGATTTTATAATTCAAGTGTTGTATGCATTAGTCTTATTGAATTCTGATTTTCACTTCCCCTAGGCCTATAAATAGGGAAGTTCTCTAAGCTTGTAATAACACCCCAAGGGGGGGAGCTCTCAAGCACTTCTCTAGAGCTCCCTTCCCTTCTCTCCCTCAAATTCTCTTAGTTTCCCTTTGTAGTTCTCAATTGTTGTAATAAGATCATTCTATTAAATTTTCTTTGTACTAAATTTTCCAAACACTCTCTCTTCCAAAATCCACAAAGTTCCCAAACACAATTCCCATTCTCTTCCAAATTCCCCATGTTCTCAAACACTTCTCCCATTCCTTCATCAAATTCTCTAAACTTCTCAAACACCCTTCTCTCCCTTCCCTAAGTTCTCAAATTCTCCAAGTTCATAAACATTCTCCAAACTTCTCAAACACTTTCTCCTCCCGTCTCTACGTTCTCAAATTTTCCAAGTTTCCAAAATCCACAAAGTTCCCAAACACCACTTTCCTTTCTTCTCCAAAAAGCCTACATATTCTCAAACACTCTCCAAACACTTCTCCCCTTCCTTCATCAAATTCTCAATGTTCCCAAACACTCCTCCCTTCTCTTTCTCAAACACATCTCTCCTCTCTTCCAAAAGTCTCCAAATCTCTCAAACACATGTCTCAACCTTTCCAAAATCCTCAAAGCTCTCAAACACATGTTCTTCCAAAATCCTCCAAGTTCTCAATACTTTCTTCTCCCTCTCAAAGTTCTCAACACTTTCTTCTCTTCCTCAAAGTTCTCTTAATTTCCTTAATGTTTTCGTAGTTGTAATTTATTTTTCTTTGTTATGTAAATTCTTTCTTAAGTATTCAAGTTTAATTAGTTTCCAAGTTTCAATTATGGTTTTTGTTCTTATTCATTATGCTTATAAGTTAATATGCTAGTTTGAATGATTGATCACCATTTAGGCTTGCATGTTAGCTATCTTGGTTTGAATTAAGAGTATACACCATGCTTTAATTCGAATTGAACTATGAATAGGAAGAGTATGTATGGACATTCGACAACAAGGATTATATACATACTTGGTTGTTTAAAATGTTCTTCTATGCTTAATGGGTTCCTAATGCTTAATTTTAGGTTAGACAACAAATGATCAAATTAGGGAATTAGGAACACAAGGTTATGACCACACACCATGGCTTAATCATACTTTAGCTAGAATCAATCCAGTTATCTAAATTGAACTTGGGAACTTATTTGCTTGAGTTACTTATTTTTTTCTTCCTTGTTTTATGTTCTTTGTTTTTGTTTCTATTTTGTGTAGGGAAACTAAATTGGATCATTCAATCACCAATCCCTGTGGAATCGACCTCGCACTTACATACGCTAAACTACCAACGGTTCGTGCACTTGCGAGTATCACAAGTTGAGGATGCAACTGAATCCATTTTGGTGCAGCTGTATCGACGCAACATCAGGCCCGATATCCGACAATTAAATTAACATTGAGCCCAACCAGTGGACCTAATCAATAAGGTCGGATAGAAGCCCAAAATCATAAAGGTGGCCGAATATCTACATGTTGCAGAAAATCTACATGTGGCTGCATACATTAATCTGGCCGAGCATATCAATACGGCCAAGAGCATAAAAGTGGTCGAAAGCCTATATGCGGCCGAAAGTGTAGATACGGTCGAATGACTAAAAGCGGCCGAATACGTGAAATCAGCCAATGTTTAAATAAGGAGAGAGATAATCCGTAGGAGGATTTTCTCATAGGTTACAATTCAAATATAGAAGGAATTATGCCATATTGATGGTCAACCGAAGTTATTGTGGGAGAGCTCAAGATGGAAGGAAAATCAAATCAAATATTATTACTCATATTAAATCACATGCATGAGACAAGGGATTGAAGATATTCTGGAGCAATTATGATTGATTTGAAGGCCAATTGACGACCGACCAAATTGAGACGCACCGAAGCCCCTATAAATACCAAGCTTATGGAAGAGAGAAAGGACCCCCGACACAACACACAACTTGTCATTTTACATTCTCTTCAATTTCTATCCTAGGAGTAGCATAATGTAGCCATAGCCTAGTTCTTATTTTTTCCGCTCTAGTTTCCGAAGATTTCAATTATGCCTTTATGTTCTTGTTCTTGTTTTTCAATTCTATTTCAATTACAATAATTTCAATTCATGTTATCTTCACTGTTCTTCGTAATCTAGTTTACTTTCCGCCCTTTACTTTACGCACTCGCATTTCAATTATTTAATTTATGCAATTTACATTACGCAATCGTCTTTACATTCTTTATTTTACGCACTTTAAATTACGCACTCGTCTTTAAATTATTTATTTTTAAGCACTTTACTTTTCGCACTTGTCTTTTAATTATATTTAAATTCAAGCACCTTTTACTTTACGCACGTGTTCTTCGTTTCATTACATTTCACCTTCAATCTTCATCTCCACCCACTCCACATCATTTGGTTGCTCACATAAAGCCTTGACTCCGAGGTAGTGAAAGAACCTAGGCCGTGAGGAGGTTCCTTGCTCGGCCGAACAATCGTTTGATTAAAGTCAGATCTCGGACGCAACACATCCATCTACTCACATTCCATTCAAGCCCAAATTCGGGGCTTGGTGGTGGCACGCCCCGCACTCAAAAAAGAAGAAGGACCAAAAACTCCTTCAATCGGCCTACCCGGCCGAAAAGAAAAGAAACAAAACAAGAAACCAAAGAAAAACACAAACAGCACTTTCTATCACCCTTTTGTCACCATTTGGACAGATTCGTTTCTCTGTTTTTCAGCTTCGACCTCTGTCCAGTTTTTGACCTATAACTTTCCAACCGTTTGTCCAAATTTCACGTTCTTTATACGGTTGGATTCAGAACAGAAAATGAAAGAACACCACGCGGACCAAAAGTCAAAAACAGTTACGGAAATAAACAGAATTCAATGAAGAAAACACACAACGTTTCCAACAACACAAACACACACACATTGGGGGGGTTTTGGAGTTGATTTGAGTGACCTATTTCTAATGCTTGAATGTAAATGAACTCTAAGTTTAACAAGAATGACAAGAATGAAAATCAAAAGTGAAAGTAAAATGTAACAAACACTAGGGTTTCGGAATCCACCCTAAACAATTCTACCAATGTTCATGGATACTCAAGTAATGAACTCTAAACATATTAATGAAGATGTTCGCAATCAAGACCGGGATTAGTGGCTCAAGACGCATTGATTCTCTCTAATATACGTAAAGTGCAGGGTTAGTGCTACAATACTTGTGCCTTCCCTATAACCAAATCTAGGTGTGCTTAGTACTTCGATTCAATTACAAGAAAAACCCATTAAGTTCAAAGAGAATATGAACATCACAAGAACCCTAATAGTATGATGTTTACATTAGGTATTTAAGAAACCAATTCACATGGATGATTCTTACTTCATCCATTTGTTGCTTAGGAAAACATGAGGATACACATAATCCCAACAACCTCAAGAAGCATGCTTTCAAAGGTGATCAATCAAAGAAAAACATACATCAAGGATAGATTATTTTAGTGAAGAGGAATTCATCAATTGTTGTCAAGAAACCAATTCACATGATGCACACTTAAACAAGTTCAATCATTTGTTGCTAATTAGAAATTATGTTCTTGGGTATCTTACACAACTTCTCAACTTTTGCTACATGCATACAACCTAAGGTGATCAATCAAAGGAAGCAAACACATATCATAAGATTCAATTAGTGAATGGGATCCATCAACAACATCTAAAAATTCATAAACTCAAAGCATCAAAACAAAAGTGTAATCATGTTTAGGGCTTCAACCAAAGTCCTATAAATATAAGAAGTTACATTGAAACTAAGAAAATACAAGAAATAATTCAAATGAAAGAAACTAAGAACAAAGAGGAGAAAGAGAATGGCATCTTCAACCCCTTGGATCCTTGCCTCAAGGCTCCCCAAGGTTCTCTCCAATTGTTATGCCATTCTCCCCTCTCTTGCTCTCCAAAAACCTCTTGTCTTCCTCTAGCTCCAATCTTCAAAATTTGCCCCCAATGAATTCTGCAAAACCGATTGATTCCTCTGCCCAAATGGCTGATTGCCTTTCATCTTTTGCTTTCCTCTCTCTCTCCTCCTTTCCAACTCACACTTTTGTCTTTGTCCCCTCCTTTGTCTCTTCCTTGTCCCCTTGCCATGATGTGTTTTTGTCTTCACAAATATGCTCTTTGTCTCAGAAAATCCCACTTAACTAAAGTAATTTATTGTTACCAAATGGCATGATAACAAGTAGAAATAAGATGACATCAAGTGGAGGTAAAATTGGCCCAAAACAGATTTTCAGAGCTGTGGTAACATGTTGGATCAGTTTGATAGGCTATACTTGTCCAATGGAGCTCAAATTTGGATATGTTATAGTCAACATCCATTGGAACAAGTTTCATGAAGATCTTCACCTCATCCGAGCATCGGAGCATGCTGATCCAAGACCAAGAAGTTGACCTACGAAAATGAACAAAATCTGAATTTATAACCAATAATGCACTTTTAGTTCATTTTCATTCTAATCAAGGTAAAACCTATGAAAACACAAAAAGGAAGTAAAAAAGCTATAAAATGTCAAGAACTAACTCAAAATAATGGGTGAATAACATGATAAATCATGTGTAAAAATGAACCCAACAATGAGTTTCTTATTTCGAGTTTGGGAGTTTAAAATTTGGGTTTCTTTTACATGTTTGTATGTGCAACCTTTTTAAACCCACTTTTTAATCTCATTGTTCATGTTCATATAACGCCCATAATTATTGTCCACAAGTAACCTTAATTGTGGATGTTTGCAATAGAGAAAAATTTCTCATATGGCAGTGTATGCTTTTATTCAGTAATGAAAATTTTCATTTCCCTTGATTGGAAAAAAAAAAAAAAAAAAACCCTATGAGTTCCTACCTTTTCTTATTTTATTTTAAATAAATTATTTATACAAGGGTTTCTAGTAGGGGTGGACATCAATCCGACTGAATTGATGAAACCAACCGATCCAAATTATAATCTTCGGTTTGTTTTGGTTTTGACAAAGAAAAAAAATCAAACAGTTTAAAAATTGAACTAGACTTTAATGGTTTTGGTTTGGTTTGGTTTAGTTTTGAATTTTCAATAATACTATAGGCACCCACTTGTATACCAACTTTTACATACCAACTGATGTGGCATATAAATATCATGTGCCACATCATCTCTTTTAATTTTATTTAATTTTATCATCTTCTAAATAAACAAAATTCATTCTCACCATTTTAATTTAGTTGATTTCATTCAACTCATAAAATTGTTTATGCTTCTTCTTCTTTGTTTAGTTATTATTTGTGTATCTTTTGGCCTGTAAAACACTATCGATTACAGAAAGAGATATACAAATGAAATAAACATAAAAAATGCACAACTGAATCTGAAATTTCAGATCTGATCCTCCATGGCTATAAACTCAAAAGATCATTAACTATGAGAATCCAATCAAGGAATAATTAAGGTCTTTAGACCCAAATCGGGGCATATCCTCCCTCCCTTCAAATCTGGAAAAATATTGTTGCTTGGTTGCATATCCATGGAACTGAATACTATGTACTATTTGAGATTAATCCGTGATGCCATATCATCCTCTCCATTCCATCATAGTATTTCCCCAAATCAACTTGGAATTTCTAGGACGTGGGTAACCCAGCAAAAGAGAAAAGCCATATCGGCTCCATAGATGTTTGAAGGATGATAGTGCGGCGGCGATGGTGTTGAGGTAATATTGTTGTGGCGGGGGAGGGATTGTTAAACTGCTTAATGATTTAAATGAAAATATTTATAAAAAAATACAAAATTAACTAAATTAAAATTGATGATGTGTCACATGACATGGCAATCCATGTCATATGCCACATCAGTTGGTAACCAAAAGTTGGTATACAAGTTGGTGCCCGTAGCGCTACTGTTGAATTTTTGTAAACCAACCTAAATCAAATTGAAACGTCTACGTGTATGTTTATTTATTTATATTTTATTTTACATGTGTAGGACTCTAATTAAGTAATAACTACATATGAATATTTAAATTGTAGCTATATTAATTATTGAAATTTGAAGTTTTATGGCATGTTGAGCTTCATGATGGTTTGATACTCTGCAAAAGGACAAAAGTATGGACCATGTTGTGATATTTTTTTTTCTTGTAATTGGGGCTAACAATGTCGAACAAATACAAAAGGAAAGAGAACTGATCTTAGGCCCAAATCAGCCGAATCAAACATTCTTAAATTGGTTTGGTTTAGTTCGGTTTTTTCCATAATTTTTGTTGAAAAATCAAACCAAATCAAACAGTTAGATGGTAATTGATTCAGCCGCAATTTTGAGGTGAAGCAGAATCAATTCGGACGATGCCCACTCCTGTTTTTTAGCTTTATATGTATTGATAATTCTAAAAGATATTCCTTTTATCATCATGTATTTTCGTTTTGTCAATTTTTTTAAAATCATTTTCTTTTCGGTCAAATTTATTATCACGTTAATTAGATAAAACCAAGTTATAAGGCTCAAGCAAAGAGACAGTTGCCAGAAATGCCGTTAATGGATTCAAGCCTGCTCCGAAACTTAACCCCATTTACACTTGGACCCCTACCCAACCTCCTGAATAAAACCCAGAAATGCCGCCATTCTCTCTCTTCACTCTCCATCCCAACAAATTCTCGCAAACTCCTCTTCATGCGGAGAAGTGGCAGCAGCAGCGGACCCCGAAACAACGTCACTTTCGACGAGGCGGCTTACGAAGCCGAGCGGCTTAGCCTTGACGCCAAGGCTCGAGAAGAAATGGCTGAGACTTCGAAGATTGAGACCCAGCAAAGCGGGGTTGCCGAAGACCCGAAAGCTTGGAAATGGGTGATCCGGAAGAGAATTTGGGACATGATGGAGGCCCGGAACATAGCCCAGAATCCGCGCCCTGTTCACCATCGCATCCCAAACTTCGTTGGCGCTGCAGCTGCTGCGGAAAAAGTAAGAGGACTTTGGAATTTTTTTAAATTTTCTTCGTTTTTATTTTTTATTTTTTGGGTTGCTGAGAAATATTAAGATAATTGTTTTTCTTTATTTTAATAATGTGGGTTTTAATTAAGAAAATAAATAATGTGAGTTTGGGCAGTTGGGTGGGTTGGAAGTGTTTCGGGTCGGGAATTGCGTGAAGGTCAATCCAGATTCACCTCAGAAGCAAGTCAGGTTTCTCACACTCTCTGGTTAGTTTAAGTACTTACGTTCCTAAGTGTTCATGTGGTTAATGTAGTAATTGTATGGAAATGTGAGTTAAGCGAGTTGACGAATGCAGTGTGCTCAGCCCCTTGCAATCCAAGTTTGCTTTGTTAAAAAAAAAAGAAGTAATTGTATATTAATTTTCGTGAAATCATATAAATATAAGTAAGAAAATGTATTAAGATGGCACCAAGAGGTTGCAACCCAGATATATACAATACAACTTACAAGAGGAGTTCTAAAAGGTAGTTTCACTTGAAAAATATATTATAAATGTATATATGATATTCTTGCACCAGACTATTTGGGCCACTTGCAAACTTGGTTCTACCTAAAATCTGTGTTGATTGATAGTATGGTTTACCCATGATTCATATACCCCATTTTGCTTATGGACTATCATACGTATGTGGATTTTACAATGTTTTGGAAGTTGAAACGGTGGTAGATAAAATCATATGTTTGCATCTTATAAGCCAAAAGTACATTTGGAACAATTGAAAGTTAACTGCTTGAATAAGCACAATATGATAGACATGCTTTATGAAAATTGAAAATTGTTTCTATGTGCACCAGGAACCAGTAATGCCTACTGTTCTTCACTTCTAAATCCAATTTAAGACCCTTGATTTTGTGCAGGTGAGAAGAAGTTGTTAACTCCGCAACCCCGTTTAAGGACTGGGTTTTTCTCCGTTCTTGAATCCCATATGTTGACTCCTAGTACAATGAAAGAGGCTTGCACCTCTGTTGGGGTCGCCAAGTATGGGCGGGCGATTGGATTAGACGAGAAAATCAAGGTTGATCTTATTGTCATCGGCTCAGTTGCTGTTGATCCAAGGACAGGCGCTCGACTTGGCAAGGGTGAGGTAATCATACTATGGAAAGTGTTTGCTTACCCTTGTCATACTTTCTTAGAAACGCATACTACAACTCATTACTGCAGGCATCTTGTTTGTTTGTCCTCGCCGTACTTTCTTACAGCATTTTGGTTCTGGACGTAATGTCAGGTTGCTTTATCACTCTAACTAAATGGATGAGGATTTGTTATCAAAAAAGTGAAATGAATAATGATTCAGACCTCTAATCCTAGGAAAAAGTTTGGTTAGTATTTAAATGTCATTAACTCATTTTATGGAGTACAAATAAGAGACAGTTTTTATATGTGAAGTTTAAGCTTGTTCAATTTGAAATTTTGTCTTGGGTAGTGTCATTATTGAGTCATTGACATATTCAGGAAATGGGAAAAACTTAGTCAAGTCTTTTGTTTAATGATAAAGTTGGGATGCAGGGATTTGCAGAACTTGAATATGGGATGCTGCGATTCATGGGAGCCATTGATGACTCAACACCAGTTGTCACTACGGGTAAGTGTGGTTTCTTTTCTGCTAATCGTCGTGTTTCTTTTATCTGGTTCAAGAGGAGTTAATTTGTATGTGTTTGCATGCGTATTCCATCCTTTGGACAGGGGACATGAAAGGTTTGCATTTGAATATTATTTTTCATGTTTCAAATTTTGTTCTGTCGTCTCTAGTTCCTCAATTAGGTTCTTCCTTTTCTTCCAAATATTACTTTGGTTACTTTTTCTATTTACATCATATGTGAAATGCGAAATTTCTTGCAGTGCATGACAGTCAATTGGTAGATGATATTCCGATTGAGAAGCTGTTAGTCCATGATGTACCAGTGGACATCATATGCACTCCAACCCAGGTCATATTTACCAACACATCAATTCCAAAGCCTCAAGGTTGGTGAACTTCCGCAATTTGCTTAATTTTCTTTTTCCTTTCTCTGGGAAAATAGTTTTCCTTGAAGAGTTAGTTGAGTACACATCCTAACTTCCCTTGATATTTTTAATTTGTAATTTGTACCATTTTATGATGGGATTGGCTAGTCAGAGTACTGTCTTGCAGTACTAGATGATATTCTTAATACCAATTTTCTATGAGTACAGGGATTTACTGGGACAAACTGTCCCCTGAGAAGCTCGGGCAAATTAGAATACTTAGAGAGCTCAAGAGAAGGATTGAGAAGGAGACTGGACAAAAGCTTCCATGTGGTCCATCTGAGAAACTGCCTCCAACAGCTAGACGAGGGAGATAACTTGTTTGTTCTTCAAAGAAAATTAAATGGTGCAACAAGAGAGAAGAAAGAAGGAACAGAAAAATTCAATGTATAGACCATTTCTGTTCTGCACTAAAGGTTCATTCCTCTCTTTTTACGTGTATAACGAATTGCACAGACGAAAGGAAAAAAAGATGTAGCTACATAAATATATCCATGACTCGCTTTCTTGTAGCTTGCTTGGTACTGTTGTCGGGAAAGGTTACAATGATTATGAATGCTTGTGTGAGAGGGTAGATGAGTGTGATACATGATATTTGAAGTGCCAAAATAAACTCCCGTGTTTATTAGCCATGATTTATGACAGGGGGTGTAAATCTTGAGTTTGGATCGCTTCGTTTATAAAGTTAATATTGTGCTTATGTTCAAAATAACCTACAAGCTTGTTAAATTCTAATTGCTCCGACCTCCGCTCAATTTTGAACGTAAATAGATCTATACGAAAATTAGAATTTTATTTTGTAAAAAGTGCGGTAGACATGAAAAGCGGATTTCATGAATGCTTGTATAAGAAACCTCTGAGAACGGGCAACAGAATGCATCTGCACATCATTTTCACTGGATTTGTACCATACTAAAGTTACTCGTACTACTTTAACAAAAGCCTGATATCACTCTTATTTATTTTTTATGTGTTTTCCTTTTGTGTTGTTCTTTATATTGTATTGGGTTTTGACTACTTGTTCAAAACTACAGTTTTTTTTCTTTTGGTAAAGAAAAAAAAAAAGAGAACTCCAGCTTGAGTCTGAGTCTTCCATTTATTTTAGTTTAGTTTATTATAGAACACGACTTCACGCTGCAAGAATGCATGGAATTCATTAGTTTACACTCCCATCTCATTTCCTTTTCTTAAACAAAAAATTAAAAGCGTGATGGGAGGCCAATTCAGTGGCTTGTCGGTCATGTACCCGGATAACAATTAGTCAAAGAACCTGCCATGAATTTCCTGGAGCTTTTTTACTTTCTGCATTATTTTATCAAATTTAACCATAAGAAAAGAAGTTTGGATACGTATTTTACTTCGGATCAAATCAAGCATATTAATAATGAAGTCAACTGCACTCCCTTTCTTGATCCTCATTGCTGCTATGCATGCATCTTAAATCTTAATCCTTCTTAGTTGTATTATTTCTCTCTTAATCGAAAATTTTCCGAATTAAGGCAATTAATCTCTCTGTCTGCACTCTGCAACGTCTTTCTTGATCTGGAGGTGATCCCACTGATTTATATCCACCTCGTAGTTGGTAATGTCTCTGACTTATTGCCTTATGTAGTGCTAGTTTCATCTCTATTATACAAAAATGGTTAATGTGTGCAGATTTTTTGGTCTGATATTTCTATTTCGAGTATAATAATTAAGCCATTATAAGCTAGCTTTCGTTAATGTGCTTCTTCTTGTTTTGAATATATATAATGTGTTTGTCAATGTGCGTGGATTTGTAGGTCATGAATATGGCTGCTTCTTGTTCGGCTGCTGCTGCTATCCCTCCTCAAGAAATGTACGATGTGTTTCTTAGTTTCAGTGGCGTTGACACCCGCAATATCTTTACCAGCCATCTTCATGCTGCTTTAGTTCGGAAGAAAATTGTGACCTACATAGATTATAAACTTGAGAGAGGAGACGAAATTGGACCTGCCCTTCTTGAAGCAATTGAAAAATCAAAGCTTTTGGTGATCATTTTCTCGAAGAACTATGCTTCTTCCACATGGTGTTGGAATGAGCTTTTGCATATACTGGGATGCATGGAAAAATATGGACAGATTGTTATGCCGATCTTTGACGGCATCGATCCATCAGATGTAAGAAAACAGCAGGGGGTTATGCAGATGCCTTTGCTCAACTTGAAGAACGTTTCAAGAACAGTATCGACAAGGTGCTCAATTGGAGGGATGCTTTGACGAAAGCAGCCAATCTATCTGGGTTTGACAATTCGAAAGGAACTTGGTAATTAACTCTGTTAATTGTCTTAATTTTCACATGTGACCGTTATATTTATTATTAATACAAGATGGCAGACTTACTAATTATTGTTTGTCCTTCATAATCATATATTGACAGAAGGGAGAACCTTTTAGTTGATAAAGTTGTGGAAGATATTTTAACCAAATTGGATCGGAAATCGTCATGTGATTTAAAGGCCCTGGTTAGAATTGAAAGAAAAATTGAGCAAATTGAATCGTTATTGTGCATTGATTCACGAGATGTTTGCTATGTAGGTATTTGGGGCATGCCTGGTATTGGCAAGACCACCCTTGCCGGTGCTGTATTTAACAGACTCTCTTCTAAGTTCGAGGCTTGTTGTTTTCTTGCAAATGTAAGGGAGGAATCAGAAAGACATGGACTAAATCAGTTGCGAAATAAACTTCTTCGTATGTTATTAGAGGAAGAAAATCTAAACATTGAGACCCCATCTGTGGGATCAAATTTTGTTGGAGAGAGGCTTGCCCGTACAAAGGTCCTCATTGTCCTCGATGATGTGAAAAATCTAAACCAACTAGAACTTTTAGCTGGAGATCAGGACCAGTTTGGCCCCAGAAGTAGAATTATTATTACAGCTAGAGATAGGCGCCTACTTAAGGAAAAGGTTGATGATGAGAAGATAAATAAGATTAAGGGATTATGTTTTGATGAGGCTCTTCAGCTCTTGCATTTGAATGCTTTCAAAGGTAACTCTACTACAACAAATTATGCAGAGTTGTCGAAAGTGGTTTTAGATTATGCTGACGGCAATCCATTAGCTCTTAAAATTTTGGGTTCCTCGTTCCTTCATTATAAAGGGATGGATGTTGATTTATATGCAAAAAGAATGTCAGATGTTCATGGTTGCTTTCAGACAGGAATTAGAGTTCTCATTGATATGTCTCTCATATCAATTTCAGAACGTAACTGCCTAGAGATGCATGATTTGCTACAAGAAATGGGTCAAGCAATTGTTCGTGAACAATGTATTGAAAATCCAGGAAAACGCAGCAGGTTGTGGATTGCTGAGGATGTAAAACGTGTATTGGAAAATAAGATGGTAAGAGCCAATTGCATAAACTTTCTTTGAAAAGAGAACAAAATTTGAACTTTCTATGAGAAGACATGATGAACAGGTCACGTATGTCTAAAAATGTACTTTTCAGTGATTCAAATTTCATTGTATGTTATATTCTCATTTAGACTTTGCTCTTGGTTGTCAGGGAACCGCAAAAGTTCAAGTCATATTCTTTTAACATATCTGAGATTAAAGAGCTACACTTGAGTCGTAAAGCCTTCAAAAAGATGCACAATCTAAGATTGCTAAAGATATATAATTCTAGCAATGACAAGTACTGCAAATTATACCTTTCTCAAGGTCTTCAGTATCTTCCCGATACTCTTCGTTATCTTCACTGGGACGGATACCCTTTGAAAACTTTGCCATCAAAGTTTTCTCCAGAAAATCTTGTTGAGCTTCGGATGCCCCACAGCCAAGTTGAGCAACTGGGAGAATGGCCAGGTATATATGCTTATTCTGTTAATTCTTGTTTTAAAAAAAATACACATGTCTGGAAAATTATTACTTCTTTCTATTAATTCTATTTAATTTGTTACAGAATCTTGTGAACTTGAAAGAGATCGATCTTAGTTTTTCCGAGCATTTGACTGAAGTTCCTGATCTCTCTCACAGTCACCAAATTGAGAGTATAAATCTTCAGTTCTGTACAAGTTTGTTTCAAATTCCTTGTTATTTTCAATATATGGACAAGCTTACTTCTATTGAACTTAGGTTCTGTACGAAACTCAAATATCTTCCGGATATGCCATGCAATATGGAAACTTTAATGTTAGCTTGGACTGCAATAGAGGAATTGCCTTCATCAGTTTGGTCTAGCGAAAAACTTGATGTCCTTCAAATTGGACATTGTAAGCATCTTAAGAACCTTCCAAGCAACAGTTGTAAGCTAAAATGCTCCAGTGATTTTACTCTACGAGGCTGCTCATCTCTTGTCAACTTTACGGAGCTTCCCTCCAATATGACAATGTTAGATTTGAGTGGATCAGCAATAGAGGTATTGCCCTCATCAATCGAGCGCCTCTTTAGTCTCACTCGAATTAACTTGGAAGACTGCAAAAGGCTTGTGAGTCTCCCAGAGACAATTTGTAAGTTGAAATGTCTTAGGAGACTTAGTCTCACTGATTGCACTGCATTTGAATACTTCCCAGAAATCTTGGAGCCTACGAAAAAACTGCACTTTCTTAGTTTGGCAAGAACAGCAGTTAAAAAGCTACCCTCTTCGATCGGAAATCTATCCCGTCTGACGACATTACAGCTCTCTGGGTGCAAAAACCTTGTTTTTGTCCCAAACAGCATCTACACTTTAAACTGTCTTAAGATTCTCCAACTTGGTGGCTGTTTGAAACTTCAAAAGTTGCCTCCCTTCCCAGACGGATTGTGCTGTTTAGAAGACCTAGACCTCAGTTACAGCGGTATATTAGAAATACCTGATCGCGTCATTTGCTTAAGCTCATTGATAAAGTTAAATCTATGTGGAAGCATGATTGAGAGCATACCTGCAAGCATCAAACAAGCTTCTCGGCTGTCTCATTTGTGGTTAACCAATTGCAAGAGCCTTCAGTCTTTACCGGAGCTCCCGGCCTTATTTTGTCTTGAAGCACACGGCTGCACGTCATTGAAGACAGTGTCAAGTTCAAGACTCACACAACGTTGGGCTAGATATGGAGATAAATTATATCCTGAACGCTTCATTAAGGAGAGAGTTATATTTTCTGATTGCTCAAACTTGGATCAGAATGCATGGAGAAACATTATGGCGCATGCACGGCATAGAATTATGAGAATGGCAGGCAGTGTATGTCTCTGTCTCTCTCTCTCTCTCTCTCTCTCTCTCTCTCTCTCTCTCTCTCTCTCTCTCTCCTGTTGTTAAATTGAATAACTAGTTTTCTCTACTCTCTAACAAATTAAGCTTGGTGCATCCATCCATGGTACAGGAATGTGAATTATGTCATTCTGTCTCAAGTTCATTTGCCATTGTATGTCCCGGAAATGAAATTCCGAATTGGTTCGACTATGAAAACGAGGGATCTTCAGTAAACATCAAGCTTCCTCCAAATTGGTTTCTTAAAGGTTTCCTGGGTTTCGCTCTATCTCTTATTGTCGCATTCGACAACTATAATGTGAAGAGGAGTTTGAGGTTTGAATGCAAATCCAATTTCAAAACCAATAATATTGGTGAAGAAAGCGGTGGATTAAATTGTACTAGTTCGTACGCTGAGTATGAGTATATAACCAAATGCATACAAAGCTGTGAGAGGTATTTGAATTCAGATCACGTGTTTGTGTGGTATGATATCAATGCCTTCAAAGTTGAATGGAAAGCAGATAATAAGGTGACTGAGGCCTGTTTTGAATTCTACCAACTGGGTAGCGATTCCAAAGTGAAGGTGAAAAGGTATGGTATCTCCCTGTTGTATGCCCATGATCCTGACAAATTTTATGTCATGTCGGAGGAACCACAAGTTGAGGAAGATGTTGAAGATGGGCTCACTACTTGGATGGAGAAGTGGAGAAGAAGCAGTAGCAAACCAAGGCAGCCCACCGGTCAGCCCACTATGGGCGACCGGTTGATTATTTCCTTGGAGGAAGGACAAGCAGAGGTCGACAGGCGACTAGACAGACATATCCAACCGACCGGTCAGATTTTTCCTGAGGCTTATCATTGTTAGGCAACCGGCCGCCCACTCCTTGGCGACCGGTCAGTTTTTGCTCGACAACTGCTCCAAGTTTGCCGTTTTTAGCATATTTTCGTCGGGTTTTGTTTCCTACTTCGAGTTGCAATGTAACCCAATCCCATAGGGCTTGTTTGGTGCCCAGAATTGGATTGAATTAGATAAGTCATAAATTTAAGATATGGTGAAGGAGGAAATGAGGGTAGAGATAAATGATTTTCCATTTTGGGGGATTAGGATCAAGAAGTTATAAGGTGGTTACTATCCTATCATTTTGTGCTTATTCGATGAGATAACTTTTCTTCATGAGTAATCCATCTTCGACTTTTAACATGGTCAATTTTTTTTTTTTCATTTCTTCCTTTTAACATGCTTGAAATATAGAGAGTAATCATACCCAATCCAATACTAGGGACCAAACAAGCCCTTAAGGTATAAATAGGACTTTTGAGACCTATGTCGAACATCTAAATAGATTACAAAGTGACATCAAATTGGGTTTGAGAGAGAGATTAACTGCACGTTTATTTATAAGCATGGTCTTAAATATCGATAATATCCCCGATATTATCCCGATAATATCTGATTTTTGGGGGTCCGATATTTTAACAACTAACCATATAGTTATCGTCAATATATCGATATTATCCCGATATTATCCCGATAATATCGGAAAGATATTTTCAACACTTTTATGAATGATTTGGTCAATATATCGAGATATTATCGATAATATCCCGATATGAAACTCAAAAAATGTAGAGAACTGAAGTAGCTCATTGAACTGATTTGGGTACTCTACGGAAAGCATGTCTCCTAGAGTAATACAAAAGTAGCTCATTGAGCTAATAAACAAAGCATGTCTAGCCGACAGAATGCTCACATGCTTTTACAAAATGGATAAAATATAAAACTTAGCTTTGGATTCCTGGCTTGGTTTACAAAATGGATAAAATATAAAACTCACCAACGTTTTTTCAACTTACATTACTTACCCTACCATTCAACCACTCACATGCTTTTACTTACCCTACCATGGCAGTAGGCGGGCAGGACCAGGAATTGGTGCCATAGGGAAGAACTATACTCGTAGAGAAAGAGGCGAGGGGACATTGTCAAGTCAAGAAGATGACTCGTTATCTATAACTTCGGACTCTGTTGGAGTAGGAAGTAGTAACTATGGTTATACTCATAACCAACCATTTCCCTACCCTTCATATCCCATTCTTGTTGGGATGGAATCAAGTGACACATGGAAAGAATCCGAGACTCAATCTTCAAATGATTTTGCTTATGGACAACGTCAACCAATCTCGGATCCATATGGGTGGCATGTTAACAATTACATGGAAAACTATTTTGGGGATTTATCATTTGATGACTACTCTTCAAAATATACTTACTCTACACATAGAGATGATGAAGATAGTGAAAATTTTGAACCTCATAGGAACTCTATGTGGTACTAAGTCACTCATGTATCTTACCATGCAATGTATAAAGTGTAAAATATTGTAGTAATTCATTATATATAAATGATTATGGTGTGTTTAATCTTCTTTCATTAATTACTACATATTTCTACACTTACGGTGTTTGCCAGCTCGCTATATAATCAACTTAAATCAATTAAATCCATCATGCAATGCATTTCCTTCCAATTTTTTGTGATAAACTAATAGATAATTGACTAAATAAACATCCTACAAAGTTTCAATAAAAATTTCCAAGTTTTTCTTACAATTTCCGTGGTTTTTATTCAATTTTTTCCGATACCGATAATATCCCAATATTTCCTGCGATATTTCCGTGTTTTTTGACTTCCGATACTTCTGATACCTCCGATATTTAAGACCATGTTTATAAGTAATGGTAAGTAAACATGCCGAAGGTTTGGACGCAACGCAACCTCAGTAATAACGGCAGAGCAGCTTGTTCAGCCACCAAATTGCTCAACTAGTAAGAGGAAAATAAACAGCAAAAGACAATGCAGTAAAGACTGTTTTAAGAAAAAAGAAAAAAATATTAAAACATATCGCTAGAGGAAGGGATTGAACCTTCGACCTTGTGGTTAACAGCCACACGCTCTAACCAGCTGAGCTACTCCAGCTGATTGGTAATTGCGCACAAAGTTTCTTACAAGAATTAATCCCGTCTTATTTTTCACGTATAGGGCCTAAGCCCATCACACGCGCTTTTGCTTGTAAAGGCGCTTTTATTACCAAATCTTTTTTAAAATCTAAGCTTCAATTCAAAGCACTTGAAAGTGCTTCTTGAAGTAACACCTAGTAGGTGCTTCTCCAGAAATAGTTTTAGTTATTTCTATCAAACACTGCCAGCTGAAGAAGATATGGCATCAATTCAGTGTAAAGTCAACCAGACCGGAGTAATTTAGATGGAACTTTGAAGGGCACTTCCATTAACAGAGTAATAAACATATAATCAGCTCAGCAGTTGTATATTTCCTTTACACAGACAAAAAAAACAAAGAAATAAAAAAAAAGTACTCTGGATATACATCATAGCATTGAAAATGAGTGCTAAACATACAACATTAGGTAACCTACATAACACACACAATGGCAAGAACGAAATTCGATTGGAAACCCCAGCCAAAAATCAAAGAACTTAAAGTTCCTCAGGTCTCGCGGTATTCTAGCTTTTCTCATGTCTAGCGGTATTCTATCTTATCACGCACAACCACTGGGATCCATATCAGAAACACCATATTGTGTGCGTCAGCACCTGCCCTATAAGCCCTCCAGATCATTTGTTTTTACAGGGACACCATTCTGTTCAACGGTATCCTATCATTTTGACGAGGAGGAATCCTTTCAATTGGAGATATCACCTGTGGCATCGTCATACCGACTGAAATTATGATCTCTGCATTTCAGGGAGAAATAATTGTCAAACCATTATGCAATAATAAACCATTTGCCACAAGTGCTACTCAACAAAAATGTCTTGAAGATTTCTTCAAAACTAGGAAGAAAAAAAAATACTAATCGCAATCATCCGTGGTTAACTGCCAAGTAAAATTAATTTTGTTTTTCGCCCGAAGAAGTGAAAGGATTCAATAAATGCAAAGTTAAGCATAATGGTCAAGCTGTGCAAAGACATAATCCACCAAGTAATGGGATCTGTGTAAAAAAGCATTCAATCACATTGAAATACAAAGCCATGTTTAATATACAGCAAAATACTTGAAACCGAATTTCCTCCACTGAATCAAATCAAGGATAAAGGACCAAGAATGCAATGATTATTTTTGTTTATTTTCTAGCATACAACACCTTAAACTGATTTACTATGCAATTTACATCTACCTCTTTAAACACTTAACCGACAAAGAGAACTATTTCTATCTGAGAGAGCCATCAAGGAACTTCCATGGAACAATTGACTTTTGATGAAACACCAAATATGAGGAAACAGACTCATACATCATAATACTTACACTGACAACCCAGTAAAAATTCAAAACTCTTTCAATCAAACTTCTTATGATTTGTTGTCCCTCAGTGACCTAATTCCATAAAAGCCAAGCTATTTTCTCAGTATACTTAATGCCACTTGGGAAATCTCTGTCAATTATGTAGATAGGCATCAGTGCATTCATGCGTTTTCATTAAATTGTCAATCTAAGTTTTGTATAGTTCACCAAGGATCAAGATTTAAAATTGAGGGTGCATTTCAACTAATCCGTTAATGCGAACACTTCAGAAATATAAAAAAGAAAACATCGAACATAGAAACATATCAAACCTTTTGAAACATAAATCAGAATCTAATAAGTGTTTGAAGTGTTCAATTTTGTATTAGTCTATATATATGCATATGCATATGGTATAAACATGACAAGTTAAATAATATTTGTATCATACTAGTCTATACAAAAAGTTTCGAGTGAACAATATTGTCTTCCTCAATGGTATTAAATAAGTGGTAGTTAGTTCTTTATTTAACAGCCACTAAGAATCTCAGTTTTCATTGCCAAGCCTCCAACAAAAATAAGGTGAAGCCAGAGTCTTAGTGCACAATCACAAGGAGGAGACAGACAAAAGCTAGCCAGGATTTAGCATCCTTGGATTTGAAGAAACTGAGAGCTCCATAAACAAGGGTTTTTATGGAATCATACTTGAACTCTTTCCACAAAAACTAATAGGACTTTCTTTCGCTTACATCAAGACTTGAATCTAAAACCTGGGTTGCCCGTCCCACAGAATGCCACTTGAGCTAAAGCTATGAGTTTTGTCAACTTTATTCCTGTTTAGGTTAATTCTGTATCCCACTTTACTACCAGAATTAAAAGCACGTCTGCTAAACCTGTAGAACATCTGAAAATCATAGCCAATAAATCTTTATCCATCAACCTTTATTTGTTTATTTCTTTGCTGAAGAACCATTAATCTTTTTGTTTTACTTTTGCATAAACCCCATTAGCTGTTGCACTGGCCCATTAATGTTAAACTTAGGCTTCCCCGGTTATAATGTATACAGGTTCTCATGCATCTCCAGGAGCTATTATATTAGGGACCCATTTTCTCTTTTTGTCCATAACTTTTAGAAAACTTAAAAGGTGAAACAGATTGTATGCAAAATGATCACGTCCATGACTGAAACATATACATAATATATGGCGCATCCACACATAAGAGGAAACAAACCTATCCCTTCCCGCACGGACAAATTTGGCCGTATGATCTCTTCAGAATTGACAAGAAAAATATCGCCAATGTATAGATGGTTTGTTGGGACATAAACACTACACAACTCCTCATCTCCATCATCCCTCTGTAGTCAAACCACCAATAATCAGATCCAAAAGGTACACGGTCATTAGAAGAAAATCCAATATAAACTAAACCAACGTCACTAACTATTAGAACATTAATATTTTCTACTGCAAACCATCAGAAAACAACCATTATTATTAAAAAAAAAAATAGTTAATCTTAAATTCCATATAAATTTGTAGAGGGTATTGCAATATAGATTTTTTTTTAAAAGGTTAGTGTAATAGTTGTAAATAGTATTGAATTATGAACATTAATTCTTGCTTTTCAGATTTCAAGTAAAAATTTGGTGATAACCTTAGTATTTTCCTACAACTAAATAATTATATAGCTGCTTGTAACTATAAACAATTCTTCATCACATTTAATTAACTTAAAAATCTTTCATTTGCTTTAAAAAAAATTAATAATAATAACAGAGAAACCACTTTTGGACTTCTTAGGAAGTGGCAATACTGACTAGAGGAAAATAAAAACCTTTCATTTTTCTCCGTACACAAGAAACTGCTTTTAGAGGGAGAACCTGGTTTTGGAGGGAATCAGGTAAAAGCTGTTATGATAGTTATTTCTCACCCATTCATTAACAAACAATATAAGCCATCATCTGATTCTAAAATTAAGCAGAAAACAACTCAGCAGGGTAGAACTTGGGACAAAACAATCTAACATACAAACTAAATCTGCTTCTTCCAAATCCAAACCAAACATTTTAATAAATAGAATATTGAAACATACCTGAAGGGTTACAGATGATGTGATAAAACCAAATGCATATTCACCAAGCCGAGGATGACGGATAATTGCAACCTCTTTAAATGCAGTGGTATTTTGGTCTGTCACAAAGAGAAAGAGAATTATTTCTGACTACTAAATCTAAAATGGAGAAAAATAATAGACAAACACTGAATGAATTCCATGTCAAACCAATTATAACATGCACCATAGCATCCACTCACAAGCGACAAGGCACCACAACCTTCCACTAGCTCAGGACAGGAAATATTCAACCTAGGAAGCACCAAATGGTATAAAATAAAACAATTTTCCTGAAAGTGGAAGGCCATTGCATGTGTGTGCTCATCACTTAACTTTTGGTTTACAATGGCAACAATACAGGTCAGTAGTTTACTTCAAATAGGGGAATTATATTTCACATTCATGCCATTATTCAACTTAACAGCATAATGGAAGCCCACATACGAAGTGAGTCAAAATCAAACAACAGAATTTACCAAGAGCCTTATAAGGTATACGTTCCTAGTGGCTTGACCTAAACTAAAATCACGCCAAGAGACATTTTAGATAGGTTGGTGAGCCTAATAAACCAACCAACCAATTCCTGGGCTTGGCTCGTTGTTTCAACAAGCCGGAAACTAAGCTTGGCTTGATTCATTTGTTAAAAATTTCAGCTCAGGTCTAGCCTCAACTCATGTGAGACCTACATGCTCGCAAGTGGCTTAGCTCCTTTATAGCCCCAGATTTGATAAGAGAAAACATAAACCCTAAGATAATAAGGACGCAGCCATGCAAACAGTTTACAAAGAGGTAAAAAAATGAACCTAGATATTGAAATAGCGGCAATTACCTGGAGAGATTGCAGAGCTAATTTGTTTGGAGGCAGAGTATATGTGCTTCATGAAGGGCATTCGTTTTATGAACCATTCCCCAATCCAGAAAACTGTTGCACCCATCCATGATGAAGCAAATATACCGACTAAGAATATAAAGGCAAGGGATGTAACAAATCCTAGGCCTGCAACAATAAAAAAAGAAGTATTCAATGTTGAAGCATACAAAAACATATGATTTCTGCTCAGAGATCTAGCAATTAACCACTCATGATCAAAACTGACGAACAATTAATTATATGATTTCTGCTTAGAACAGTTTGAAACTTCAAATATAACCAAAAGGATTAAAGGTAGTCCTCTTTATAGAAATTTTCCCTACATTAAGAAGTAATAATCTATGCTTTGCCACCACTAAAACTGTTGCCCCAAATATGGTAATGAGGAGGTTTGGTGATTCACAATGACCTTCGTCTACTTTTCTTCCTCGTTCTCCCATACTTATATTTGTTTATCCAGCTCCCTCCATATCAAATTTGGATAGTGATTGCAACTTGAACTACTTGGATACTTCCAAAAAATCTATTCAAGTACAATCCATATAGTATTACTAGAATTTCTTCTTTTCTTTTCTATTTTGGTTCAAAAGTATTACTAGAAATTCAAGACATGCAAAAACATATGCAAGTACGAAGTAGCAAACTACTTCAAGTACCAACACCTCTATAGCATTTGCTTGAAAATTTCTTATTATAATTGGCAGTTGATTATTACAGAAATTATTTGTAAGACGCCCTGTCTTTCTTAAAGATGGAACACGTTGAGAAAACCTCACTTATACTCAATTTTCTTCAACTCTGATCCCATTTATTGATAGGTTGACTATTTAAGGTATAGAATGGTCATGTAGAGATTCAGTTTTAGGTTTGAAGTATCAAATTTCGGGCTTAAATCAAAGCGACTAACCAATCTGTGACTAGAAACCTCAAGTCTAAGCTCAAAATGATCATTGTACACCCTAAAACAATCAACCATGTCAATAAATTGGATCAAAATTGAAGAAACTGAGTAAAAGGTTTTCTCAATGCGCTTGTCTTTAAGAAAGACAAATCATCCTGTTCAGAGCCGGACTGGCGATTATTATTATGAATTTTTTCAGAACTTTTCACAGCAATGCACACATCACTTTCAACTTCATTAAGAATTAGTCATTGCATACCCAAAGTAAACATCAATTTGGTGCTTTTGAGTCATACCAAATATGCTAACCCCAAGCCTGGCATATATTGGACTGAAGAAACCATCAACAAACTGAACAAACCACCAAGTGATGAAGAATGTAACAGCAACAGGAAAGAGAACCATGCTGCAATTTTACAATTCAACCTAACATTGTTACAATCAAACGAGATATATGAATCATAAAATCATGAAAAAACTAGAGGAGAAAAAAAATGCAAGAAAAAACAATCAGACCCAAATTATGCTCATTACCATCCAGTCATGAATTTCTTTGAGACCCAACTCTGGAGCACTGCATAGCATGCCTGATGAAATTCAAGGGTCAAAGCAGTACAGCAGGAACAAGAATTGTTTTGTAAGCTATATGCATTGCCAAATAATAAACAAAATAACTCAATAAAAACAAATACTCTTGCATGAACAGAACCAACAGGGTAGTGCTCTGCAGTAGCTAATGTCTACAGCATGAATGACTTGTCCATGAGAGAGAGAGAGAGAGAGAGAGAGAGAGAGAGAGAGAGAGAGAGAGAGAGAATTTCAGTAAATAATGACTGCAAATAGGACTTGATGCAGGAAAAGACTAACATAAGTGCCCAAAACCACTTGATACAAAACCTACTCTGCACCATAATTTGTTAACATTTTGGTTTTAGTTTTTAGTTTATTATCTTTAACGGTTCTCAGAACATATGATATTTGCACAAACGGTGCTTCAAGCTTGGAACGAGTATGGAGAAATTAGCAATACTTCTTTATATTTTGAGGTGGTCTGCAGATCCATTGCTCAAAGACTATATCATTTCTAGTTTATTTAGAGCTCAAAATGAGCTTTGTGTATTGGCATCCATTCTTGTTTATGGTGACCTTTTACCATGATAACAATCTCAAAGGGAGCTGCCCAAGTAATTATACCCATGTTTTATAGAGAGCCCCTAATTTCTCTATCTTTCTCCAAGCATCTCATAGCTCTAGAGCCACCAAAAGCTAATTAGGAAAAATTCAGCATTCAACTATTAACTCCACAAACAGGAAGAACAATTAAGAGATCCGCCAAGTTCCACTAACATAAATACATAAACATAAACTCATTTGGTTGTTCAAATTCACAATCAATTTTTCTCACTCTAATTAAATCCCCAAACTTCATAAATTTCCAAATTGGGAAGATATTTTTCTAAAGTGACAGAGAGGTTGAGGGTTGAGAGAGTAATAGACAGACAGACCTCGCGAGTGGAGGAGTTGGGGGAGCTTGGAGGAGACTTGGGAACATCTTCAGAGTCGGTTTGCGCCAGCGGACTCGACGTGGACTCTTTAGCTTCCGCCATTCGGCTTCGCAGTTACTTCCAGTTACAGACCAACGTAAACAGAGCGGGAGACTCGGAGGAGAAGGGGAGACAGAGATCGCAGTTTGTTTGGACTCAGACTCTCTTCCTAGGCCTTCTGTTCTGTGTCCTCTCCTGGTAAAGACCCTACAGTTGCTCCCCCTGTTTGGCTGCGGGGATAACCTCTATACCTAAGACGGTTTAACAAATTTAACTGTAATTGTTTCTGAGCGAGGGGCTGTGTAGCTCAAATGGTAAAAAGGCAATAATCACAACTACACTACTATTCTCTTCGTAGTCGTAGACACAATGTTGATGTGCGCATAAGTCTCAAATAACTTGACCAAAAAAAAGGTCTCAAATAAAGGATATGCTAGGAGTTTTATGTTTACATGAGTCTCAAATAAAGGATGTGCTAAAGGGCACAATGTTCATGTACACATAAGTCTCAAATAAAGGATATACTAAATGGCTAATTTTGCTTTTGGGTTTAGTGAATGGAGGCCCATGTATTGTGGGCTACTCATTATGGGGAGTTATTTTTGTCCTTTTTTTTTTTCACAACCAAGCAAACCCATGACCTCCACTTCATAACAAGTGCCCTTAACCAACCAAGCTAAGCTTTACTTTGTGTTTATCTGAATTTTTATAGTATTTCTATTATATTCACTAGCAGGGACGGACCCAAGACTTCAAAGTAAGGTGGGCTAGATTTTAGGTTCGGCTAAACTTTATAGGGAAACTTATGGAATTGATTATAATATTATATAAATTTAATTTAAGGACATATCATTTTTATTTTATTTATTTAAAGAGTCCAATTTTACACCAACAATGCCAGCAACAATTGATTATATATGCTTAAAATTAACATTAGTTGACAATATTTAGTATATGTCTTTTATACTAACAATAACAAAAGAAAAACACTCGACTGGGCTATAGCCCAGTTTGTACACACTGCAGGTCCGTCCCTGTTCACTAGCCTCTTCGCATACGCTTCCGAGCTTGCAAGAGGCTTTTTTTTATAAAAATAAATATATATATTTTAGAATTAAAAAAGATAATGGATGGTTATGTTCCATAAAAATAGGATCCATTATTCGATTTTTCTTTTAATTTTAATTTTTTTAAATATGAAAAAGTGTGAATTTACCATATTATCCTCATTTAATTAATAATTTCAATTCTTAATGTTTGCATTAACTAAGGGCATTCTCTGGTATTTTGAATATTTTACCATTCTCTGCTTTTTGCTTTATATATACTAGCCTCTCTGCACGTGCTTCCGCACCTGCGAGAGGCTTTTTTTAAAATTTAAAATTTCTTTTAGAATTAAAAAAGATAATGGGTTGTTGTTCTCCATAAAAATAGGATCCATTATCCGATTTTTCTTTTAATTTTAATTTTTTAAAATATGAAAAAGTGTGAATTTACCATATTATCCTCATTTAATTAACAATTTCAATTCTTAATGTTTGCATTAACCAAGGGCATTTTCTGGTATTTTGAATGTTTCACCATTCTCTGCATTTTGCTTTATATATAGATATATATAGATGAACATCAACTTAAATCCTTTCTCTTTTCATTTACACAAATTATCATTTTCTATTATGTTTGTGCTCAAAACTAGATGACTAATGGTAGGTCCAAACTTAAATATGATGTGTGATCTGCCTTTAGTAAGTTCCTCCCTTCGACAAGCCAAGGACTATCTGTAAGGAGAAGAAGGAAAAACAAAGAGTGAGACCTTGGGTACCTGTGTGGTACCGGCCGAAGGCCATCCGATGCTAAAGTTAGCCAAAGGAGCGATGAGGTGGCTTTTGACAAATCAGGGGTATAAATGTCAAGTTGATGTTACCTTGTGCCCTGGAGGTAAGGGATTCCATTTATAGAGGTCTGAGGGTGTTCATTTGGTGTAAACTTTCGATGTGGGACTCGTGGTAATAGCCCAAAAGGGTGCTATGTGTCTTGGTGAATATATTCAATATGAAACCTCATGAGGTACCTTCAGTAGGCAGAATTGGCACGGGGTACCGAAGGCCCCCATCGATTGGCGAATATGAGCCTCAGCAACTGGGCTGCCCAATGTGGGCTTTTATGACCTTTCTTGGCATCAGGTTCCTTCAACGTGTCATGGCTTGTAGGTCCAATCAGATATGTTACAAACAAGAGCCCTATAAGTTCTCAATTGAGAAAGGACTTCTTAGTTGGGGACTTGCACGTGTCTTCAGCATTCTGACTCGGAGCCTTGGCACAGAGATTTAAGCTAGTTCTTCATACTTTGCGATGATAGTCTCATAGTCCCCCAAATCTCCAACCAAGGGGTTGCTTGGAAGGAGGGTACTTGGACATTAGCTACCAAATGACAAGCTTAGAGTGGTTCCATGGGGCACGTAATGGGGCCCTGCCGAATGGTATGGAAAGTGGTAGTTAAATCTTGTGCACCTGCTGTAACAACCCGATCCTAAACTAATATTTAATTATTAAATTATTCAAGTAAAAGACGATTTTACCCCGAGAATATTTTAATAGGTTTAAAAATTAACTTTTTGTTCAGGAAAGAATGTGGGGATTTTAGTGATACTATTGCGTAGATTATGTCGAGATGAGTCCGTAGACACGTAGTGGGCTCAAATTGGAGTTGTAACGAAGAAGTTACGAGATACGGAAGCGCAGTGGCATAACTGTAAATAATTCAAAGTCTGATTTTATTAAAAACCTGGTTCTCTCTCTCTCCCTCACGATCCCTCCCTCTCCCTTCGCACAAAACAGACCTATCTTGTTACTATTCATCCTCCCGATTTTTGGGCCACCACCGCCGCATCCGACCACTAATCCACGGAAGGCCGGTACCGAAAGAACCAGCTCGTTGTCCTCTACCTACCCCACCCCTCAGTCGCCGCCACAGCCGCCGTATTTCGCCAGAAAACATGAAAAAGCCGTCAGTTTTACCCAAAACTTCCTGGAGTTCGTTCGGACATTTCCGGCCACCATTTTCTTCAATCTAGGTATGCTTTTTCATCCTCTCAATGTGTTCTAGTTGATGGTTGGGTTGAATATGATCGATTTCTGTGTTTTAAAACTCAATTTATCGCTTAAAGTTTCAGTTGGTTTCAGCGTGTGTTTCCGGCAAGTTCCGGTCACTTTTTGGGGTTGGTCCAATAACAAAAGTTGCTCCACTCAATGTCCTAATCACGTAGGTATAGGTCTTGACCGGATTTTCAACACTTGATCTTGTGGCTTCACCTAGTAACTCTAGGTTGCCTACGTACTCTTACTAAGGGATCAAGCCATATGTAGTTTTTTCTACATAAGTTATAAGTAAACATAGGTAACTTAATCAAATAAAATCGAAAAACCTTCAAGTAAATCATATCAAACCGCTGAAACTCAATCAAGGGCTATTGATGTGAGAACAATCTTCCACTCATCCCACATATGCATAAATATATATATAATTAACTTATTACTTATAAGTAAAAAAAGGAGAAAATTATTAAAATAACATTGACCACGTGAAACCTTAATGTCAATATCAACAATTTAAATAAAATATGTTTCCCCCTTTCACATGTAAAAACAAATTCATCACTTAAGTAAATAATTGTGAATTATATAAAATCCTTTAAACTTAGAAAACTCTCAATCCTTGTCTCATAAGTTGGAAAACATATATTAAAATCTTCACCAATAAGTATTAAGATAAAATCATCAATTTTAGTTTAAAACATCTTAAAACTCAAATACTCTCTACCTAGGCGTACCCTCATTCATGATCCATCAATTCCACTAATATTCTGCCAATTCCAAGTGTCACATAAGCGACACATCCTCACAGGCCTCAGAAACACAAAGTCAACCCAAGCCACATTCCTCGCAGAACTCGGGGGACACGTAGTCAGCCCGAGAACGCACACCCTCGCAGAACTCGAGGGACATGTAGTCAGCCCGAGAACGCATATCCTTGCACCACACGGTTCAAGCATCCCCGAAACTCTTGGGGCATTGTCATAAATGACAAAACTGTTTCAAAGGAAACTGGGGGGGTACTCCTATGGTGGGTTTGAAAACCATATTCCGAAACTTATCATAAACTTTCCCTTATTCCACAAATCCATTTTCCAAATCTTTTATCAACTTTCCAAAAATCAGTTCTAAACTACATTTAAATAATCCAATATCACTCAGTCAAATACTTTAATAATCATAATAATAATAAATAATGTAAAATATTAACCCTTAGTGATCCCATAGCCTAATTAACCCAATTTAAATCAATTTTTAATCAAAACTCACTTATGCAAGAAATTCCATATTAAAAGAGCAAAGCAAACTTAAAAAACAACGTCCACTCATTCCCTAATAAATATAGCCAAGACCCACGGCTCACCTTCACAACCCACCAATCAAGTATTCCATGCTCATCACTTTGGGCACCGGCGCATATGGCAGTGCGTGGGCTACTTTGTGGTAGGTATTTGAGTCCTAAAATGATTCTCATGTCGTCATGAGCACGACAGTATGCTCGGATTTGAATTTGGTTTTCATTTGATTGTCGATCGGATATCACATATTAGGCGTTATCCAAGTTCAATATGTTCGGACCATTGGATCGACTTCATTTTTAAACATGTTGATCTAGGCATCTCTAGGATCATTTAGGAATTCGTGAATCGTGAATTGAAGTCCCGGATACTCCGATTCAATGACTTAAAGTTTGCGTTAAATGATAACCGTCCAATCGTGCAATCACGAGCGATCCAACCGTTCGATTTGGACCAAACTTGCAGGACATGTTTATTAAACCTTGTTGAACCCATAGGAACTTTCAGATCTGAAATCGGAGGTCGTGGGCCCCGCGGGTCTTCCGAGGTAGTTTCATCATTCGAGAAGTAATAAAATGATCTTATAAACGAGTCTTGACTGTTATTTCAGTTATTTTAATTTATTTGGTATAAAGAGGCCTGAGGCCATTCAAAGTTATTTGTTTGATGCATGCTGAACGACTGTGGATATATGAGTTGCATTTTGTACAGGTGAAAATTTTGGAAAACGAGCGAATTACAGGGGAGAGACTTTGCCGAATTTTTGACAGAAATCAAACCTTAAAAGAATTTTGAGTCTTAGTTAAAAGGGCAATTTGGTCAAGTGTGCCCGGCACATGCCAGGTGTTGGACACGCACAGGGTTTGGCTCAGATTCCAAAGTGGAATTTGGGTCGGGTCCTGTCACCTGTTGTTCGACATGCAAAGGTGAATGGGAGGGAAGGGGAGGAGCTTGACCCTGTGTGGCTGTCGTTCAGCATGTGTTGATGACTGGAGCTGGTTATCGAATTGCAATGCACTTTGAAAGTCCTTGGAACTAGTGGCTTGGAATGATGAGTCTTTTCGCTTCCTGATGCTAGACCTTCAGTATAAAAAGAGGGAAGGTCGCGTTGGAGAAGCCCTACTTAGCGTTGAGAGAGAAAATTTGGGCTTGAGAGAGGAGATTTTCGGCGAGTGAATTGCAGCAAAAAGGCAATTTTCGGCATGCGGTTTCCAGTGAGCGGTGATTTTCGGTGTTCTTCATCATCGTGAAAAACAAGATATGTAACCTCAGTCGTTGTCCTAGCGAATCAAAGTGCATGATTTGTTTGAAGTTTTTCATGAACATATATGAACTTGCATGAACTTGGCATGTTGCATAAGAATATAGGCTTTGATGCATTAGGATCGGTAGTTGGATTTGAGCATGGCATTTAGTTTCCTTTCACTTATATTTGTAGATGTCAAAGAGCGAGTTAGAGTATGAGCATAGTTCTGTAGTGTTTGATCGGTGCATATTTACATATCATTTTGTACCCTTCTAATTTATGATTTGGTTATGTTTTTGAGTTAAACTTGTGCTTTTAATAAGTTTTGTGTTTGTTTCAGTGTTATAAGCTTGAGACTCACTAATTGCATTTTGGAGACAAGTTAGCTCAAAACGGTGTCTGCAGTTCAGTCAACTTCACAGATTGGACTGTACTTCCTCAAGAAGAACCAGATGATGAGCCATACATCATTGGAAAGATACGGAAGTCTAGTTTCTGTATAATTTTACGGTTCATGATTCCGAGTCTTCTAGAGAAAGTTATACATGTTTTGGCAACTTAAGGTCAAATTCGGCAGCATCTGCGTTACTGGGCCAAAAATCACATTTGAAGGGCTTTCCGATTTTTCCTTGAGCTAGGCTGCATATGCTTGGAAAGATAAGACAAAGAGCTTCAAGATCCATATTTTTCCAGATTTTTCAGATTGGAGCCACAAGCCCAAAACGAGCCCACAAGCTGGCTGCAATGCATTGTCATGCATGACATATGCATGATGAAGTGTTGTTGATTGTGGGAAAGTTTGGTGAAGCATATTCAATACCTATTTTTGAGTGGAATTTTGCAGCAGCCAAATGAATTAATTGAAGTTGAAGTGGGGGTGCAACACTAAGCCTAAAGACAAGAGGAATTATTTTCAAATGCAATTGTGTGTTAGGTTAAGTTGGTGAATTAAGTGTAGTGTGTTAGGTGAAGTTAGTGTGTTTCGATAATTCAGATTTTCAACTTCCTTAGGCCTATAAATAGTGAGGTTTCCTAAGCTTGTAAACACACCCCAAGGGGGGGAGCTCTCAAACACTTCTCTAGAGCTCCCTTCCCTTCTCTCCCTCAAATTCTCTTAGTTTCATTTTCTAGTTTTCAATTGTTGTAATGAAATATTTGTGCTGAAATTTTCCTTAAGTTTTTCCTTAGTTCCACTTTACTTTTCATTATGTAAATTCTTTTCTTTAGTTTCAAGTTTGATTAGTTTCCAAGTTTCAATTATGGTTCATGTTCTTATTCATTATGCTTATAAGTTAATATGCTAGTTTGAATGATTGATCACCATTTAGGCTTGCATGTTAGCTATCTTGGTTTGAATTAAGAGTATACACCATGCTTTAATTCAAATTGAACTATGAATAGGAAGAGTATGTATGGACATTCGACAACAGGGATTAGATACATGCTTGGTTGTTTAAATTGTTCTTCTATGCTTAATGGGTTCCTAATGCTTAATTTTAGGTTAGACAACAAATGATCAAATTAGGGAATTAGGAACACAAGGTTAGGACCAAACACCATGGCCTAATCATACATTAGCTAGAATCAATCCGTTAATCTAATTGAACTTGGGAACTTATCTGCTTGAGTTAGTTATTTTCTTTCTTCCTTGTTTTATTTATTTCCTTTTTTTTTTCATTTCTGTTTTGTGTAGGGAAAATGAATTGAATCATTCAATCACCAATCCTCGTGGGATCGACCTCGCACTTACATATGCTAAACTACCAACGGTTCGTGCACTTGCGAGTATCACAAGTTGAGGATGCAGCTGAATCCATTTTGGTGCAGCTGTATCTACGCAACAGTGTTCAATGTGGATTCATCGGATGATGATCAATCTATCGATTATGGGGGTGTCGAATCATAGGGCACTAATCTAGCGATGACGAAATTTCTTTTAAGGAGGGTAGATTATGAAACCCCATATATATATATATATATATAATTATACATGTTATATTTTCAGATTTTTTTCTTATTAGTTATTAAAAAATAGTAATATTATAATAAGTATATGTTTTGTTTTTGACAGCTGTTGAGGCCCAAAAAAGTCGCGAGAAGCCCAAAGACATTTAAGGCCCGATATAACATATAATTTTGGTCATGCGTTAATCCAAGCTATATTTTGGGAATTAATTCATTAAATAAATAATAGTGTCCATGCCATGCAAAGCCAATAATACATTTTTCATATGTCAATCACCTATCAAGCTTACATGAACCCAAGTCATGTGGTTACGGGGCTTGCATGAGGGATTGTGGTGTGGAAGGTTACGGAGGTCCACAAGGCCCACGGAAGCTCTTGGATAATGGAGACTTTGGGCTAGCTACTTGGGAGCACCAAAGTCCAAGCCCATTACTTAGAGTTCTCCAATGTGGGTAAGCAAATGAGATATTTTCCAAGCATTTCCTTTTATCCATAGGAAATAGTTATTTTCCAAATGCCTAGCTTTACCCGTTGGAAATAAGCCTTTTCCAGCACTCCCTATTACCCATTGGAAACAAGCCAATTCTGACACTTCCCTTTACCCGTTGGAAATAGTCATTTTCCAATGCTTAGCTTTACTCATTGGAAATAAGAATGTCTCAATGCTCCCTTTTACCCATAGGAAATAAACTAGTTACAACACTTCCTTTTACCTATTGGAAACCAAAGAGGGCCTTCCCCCTCTATAAATTGGGAGGCATTTGCCCAGCCAAAATCAGCCTCTCTTGGTTGTTGCAAGCTTCTCAACAACCATGAGAACTCATCTTCTTTTCTCTTTTTGGTTGTTGCAAGCATTCCAGCGGCCATCCCAGCCATCAACCTCCATCTTTTGACTGCTGCAAGCATCCCAGCAGCTGTCAACCAACATCTCTTGGTTGCTCAAGCCCCCAACAACCATCGAACCACTTTCCTTTCTCCCTTTGGCTGCTGCAAGCATTCCAGCAGTCATCCCAGCTATTCCTCAACCATCACAACCAAGATTTTCCTTCCTCCTCATACCCTTCCAAGCTATAAATACCATAGCCTTCAAGCCTCAAGCTTTTCCTCACATCCTCCTCTTGAAACTCTTAAATCCCCATAGCCATAGCTATTGCCATAGCCACAAATAACAAATCATCAACACCCCAAACTCAAGCATATCCAACACCAAGCCAAGCACATGCATTCTCATTTGCTAAACTTGTGAATCTTTAGCTCCCACACTCCAAGCTCTCACGCCAAGCTAATATAATCTCATATCTACATCAGCAAGTCATCTTCAACTTTTCGTCAAGCTGCCGGAAACGTCAACATCAAACACGCAGCCGCTGGAAGAATAACAGAGTACCCCCTGGGACATGCTTTTCCCTCGGGATGCTTTGGGCCTAGTCCTTTCGAACTCAGATAAAGGGGACAACTTCATCAGCCCAGCCCATTTGCTGCCGGAAGAAAAAAGCCCCTACAACAGCTTTATCTCTTTGTTTCTTTCTGACCAAGTTCAATAGCCTAGATCTTTTTACAAACACACTTTAGACTCCAAGTGTCATTTTACCTAGGTGACTAAGCTCTATTTTAGCATGAGGTGTTGGCAATTTGATAATAGTTATCCTAATCTTGGAGCCCAAGTTCCCACGTGGTCATCACCTCCCCACCAATTAGAACAAATTGGTTCTCCCCTGAGTATTACTATAAATAGGACATTTTCCTTTGCTTTTGAAAAAAAAAAGGCTTAAATGTTAAAATGGTCCCTGTGTTTTATCTCATAAGCCAATTTAGTCCCTGTGTTATCAATTTGGCCAATTTGGTCCTTGTATTTGTATATGTTAGTCAATGTGGTCCATTCTCTTAAAAATATAAAATATAAAATATTTAAAATTTATTAAAAAAACTGTAATTGATTATAAAATTTTAAATTCAATCTGCAAATGGAATATATTTTTTTAAAATTTCACCTTCCCCAATTTCACGCACACACCTCAACCACCTCCCAAACCCAACCACCCTCACCACCACCACTCCAACCCCAAACTCATAGCCACCCTCACCAACATTCCAACCCCACCTAAACCACAACAACTCTCTCTCTCTCTCTCTCTCTCTCTCTCTCTCTCTCTCTCTCTCTCTTGTGGCTTCCTCTCTAACAAATCACGAAGATCTTCATAACCGGTCTCTACCGCCAATTGATCATCCTCACTGCAGCAAAAGTCGACGACTTTCAGGCCAATGGATCGGAGAGGAGAGAGAGATGAAGGGTAGAGTATGAGAAAATCTAAAACAAAAGAGAGAAGAAAAATTGCAGCAAGAAAAGAGTAGGCATCAATTCGACTAAGAACCTTTTTTTTTTTCCTACAAGAATCGAGACCATTGGAGGTTGAGGTTGTGTTAGTTTTAATCGTTTTAGCATTATTATTATTTGAGTTTAAATCTTTATAATTAATTGCATATTTTTAAACTAATTTTAAATGTCCTTTTTTTGGGTTTTAACATAATTTTGACAAAAAGGATCAAATTCGTTAACAGATACAAACACAGGGACTAAATTGGCCAAATTAATAACACGGGGACTAAATTGGCCGATAAGGTAAAACACAGGGACCATTTTGACATTTAAGCCAAAAAAAAAAAACTAACCATGCGTGAAAGTTTAAAAGAGAGAAAAAAAAGGAGTAAAGTGATGAAATTCTTGGTGGAGATATAGGGCTTAACTTGTGTTTTCTTAAAATTTTGAGCTTAGCTTTGGAATAGAGATAGAGAAAAGTAGAATTGTTACGAAAAAGAGTGGCAGAGTGAGTTTGTGATTGCAGTGGAAAATTGGGAAACACCCTACATTTCTAGCAAAAGCTTTGGTGTCAAGGTAGGGGTTTCTTGGGGGCCTCTACGGGGATTGATCTAATTAAATTTCCTGAGCTCTATATTATGTGTGATATTATAATGTATGTTCTTGATATTACAGTTTGGTTGACGTTACTTGTATTGGGTGTTTACGTATTCTTAACTATTTGAACAATGTTGGCATAATTGTATATACATTGGTGATGTTTTAAATGGTTACATTGTTGTGACATACATGGGATATTTGAAAGGCATAATTATATCATGTCATGGAAATTGGTTGGAGTTGTTGGATTGAGGAAATAATGATGGAAAAGATGGTAATGGAAATAGTCTTTTTTGTGTAGTTGAGTCTAACTCTTGGCAGGTACCAAGTCTCAGGGATCCCACAGTGCACATGGTTTTTATTAGGTGATTTAGATTCGAGACTGGCGACAAGGAGTTAGATAAGATGACTAACAAAAGGGGATTTATGGGGTGATTGATACAGGGGTTAGTTCATATAAATGGGCATTCAGGACCAAGTGGTATAAGTATGGTATGGGATGTGCAGGTCTGCTTGTCCAGTTATATGAATTAACTGGAGTATATGAAGAGCATTCATGCATTGTTATTAATAATGTGATATTTGGTTATGTGATTATATGTCACTTAATTTAATTATATCAATTTAATGTAAAAAGGTTTATGTCCCTACTGAGCTGTGGTTTCACTCACCCCTTAATAGATTTTGCAGGTACCGAACCTGAAATCTAGAGCTTGTGATGATTTTGGCATGTTTATAGAGTGTATTGTGTACATAGCTTGTGGATGAATAATGAGCTACTCTTTTAGTGAATTCTCTAGTAGTTCTAACTTGTAAAATAATGTAAAAATTTTAAGATTTCAGATGTTGTTGTTTCCGCTGAATATTCTATGTGAAATATTCATCTTATTTATTTAAATGTTTCTTCATATTTTAGTTATAGTTTTTTATTAAATTCTATAATTAAGGTGTGAATCTTATCTTAATCCAAGGTTACGTAAATCCATGGATTGAGGCGTGACACCCAAGCCCTAGCTACCCTCCTGACCATCACTTCACCCAAAAGAAAATGACATTTCCATCTTAAATTGCACTCTTAAATTATAGATAGGCAGAAAATGAACTTTTTGAAAGTAAAAGACAAAAAGAGGAAAATGAAAGTTAAAAGGTATAAAGGAAAAGCACTCATTTTCTATTGATTGTTGCTGTTAGGTTTTTTGTAGTGTTGTTTTGTTTATACAAAGTTGGTTTATATAGTATTGAAGGAAAGACAACTAAAGCACGGGAGACAAAAGGTGATGGGAATAAATTACAAGGCATGGAAAGCAACAAAAGATGGGTCTCAATTAGGATGGTAGACAACTTCACGTGGCCATGGAATATTCATGTTGTCTTTGTAGGTGTAGGAGTGTAGATGATTATTGTTAATATTATTATCCCCCCTCAAGCTAATATGTTGGTTGAGCTTGATTAGCTTGGCACTTAACTCTTTGAACATGTGCTTTGGGAGAGATTTGGTAAACATATTTGCAAGTTGTTGGTGAGAGGACACGTGAGCAATATCAATGACCTTGATGGTAACCAATTCTCTGATGTAGTAATAATCAATTTCTATGTGCTTCGTTCTGGCATGAAAGATTGGATTGGCAAATAGGGCAATGGCACTGATGTTGTCATAGAGAAGAAAAGGTGGTTGCTTGAGAGAAAATTGAAGATCATTGAGCAGATAAAAAAGCCAAGTGATTTCAGATGCAGCATGGGCAAAGGACCTATATTCACTTTCAGTGGAAGAACGAGCTACTATTTGCTGCTTCTTAGCACTTCAACAAATTAGGTTTTGGCCAAAAAAGATGCAAAAGCCAGAGGTTGATCTTCGATCAATTGGACAACCTACCCAATCCGCATCAGAGGAAGACCATGGTTAGGCGATCCTTTGAGAAACCTGAGAATTCACTTTACAACAGTGAGATGAGGAGTCCTAGATTGATGCATATGTTGGCATACCTGATTAACAGAGAAAGAAATGTCAAGTCTAGTCCAAGTTAGATACTGTAAAACACCTACCAAGGACCTGTAATAAGTGGGATCACTGAGTGGTTATCCTGAGGTAGTGTTAAGTTTGATGGAAGAACAAGGAGAAGAACATGGTTTTGCATCTAGCATGGAAGTCTTGGAAAGTAAATCATGAACGTACTTTGTTTGACAAAGAAAGATAGAGTCAAAGGTTCTTTTAGCTTTAATGCCAAGAAAGTAGTGAATTAGTCCAAGATTCTTCATGGAGAATTTTTTATGAAGGTTGTGAATGATGGACTGACAGTGAGGGGGAGAGTTTCCTGTAATGAGAATGTCGTCTACATAAACCAAGATAAAGGTAATGATGTTTGTGATTTGAATGAAAAGGGAAGGGTCGGTTGAGGAAGGCTTGAAGCCCATAGAGAGAAGACATGTAAACAACTCTTCATACCAAGCTCTCGGGGCTTGTTTGAGCTCATAGAGAGACTTGTTGAGCTTGCAAACAAAGTGGGGATTGGATTGATCAATGAAACCTTGCGGCTAGGTCATGTAGACATGTTCGTTAAGTGTGCCACAAAGGAATGCATAGAGACATCCAATTGGGTGACTGGCCAATCAAACTGAACAGCAATGGAAAGAATGAGTCGAATAGTTGGAGGTTTGGCAATGGGACTAAAAGTTTCCAAAAAATCAAGTCCAAGTTGCTGGTGAAAGCCTTTGGCTATTAATTGGGCCTTAAATCAATCAAGGGCACAATCCGAAGTATATTTGATTCGATAAACCCACTTACAACCTATGATGTTATGGGATGGGTGTGGTGAGACTAGAGTTCAGGTGTTGGTGTGTTTAAAAGCTGCTATTTCTTCTTCCATGGTTGTTTGCCATCGAGAATCTTTGATGGCTTGGTGATAGGTAGTGGGGGTGGGGATAGATATAGTTGTGTGAAGGGCAAAGTGAAAAGGATGAAGATATGTTAAGGTATTAGGTTTGAGTGCACCCATTTTGGAACGGGTGAGCATCGGGTGATGGTTGAGATGTAAAGCAGAGATATTGGGGGGGTTGAGAATGTTGTGGAAGGGGTGAAATGTTGAGGGGAATAGTAAGATGCTGAGATATTGAAGGTAAATCAACAAGAGATGATAAATGAATAGATGTTGGTGGTGCGGTCTGTGGTGAGCTTGGTGAAGACAAAATTGGTGATGTTAAAGATGGTGATGAGACATGAGTGGGTGATGTTGATGTACGAATTGGTGATGATGGTGGTGTTTGAGATGATGAGGAAATGGAAACTGGTGGAGAGAAGGTGGTGGCACATGGTAGGGGTAATGGTAATGGTAATGGTAATGGAGAGAAGATGGGTTGTATTGGGTGTGTGATTGTCGTGCTATGTGCTAGAAAGGTTGAATTGGTGTGAAAGGGAAACACTTTTTCATCCAAAGTAACATGTCTAGAAATATATACCCTACCAGAAATTGGTTTAAGGCTTCTGTACCCTTTTTGTTTTTTCTCATATTCTACAAACACACTTTTGACTCCTAGAAGCCAACTTGTGTTGAGAATAGGGGCGTAGCCAAGGATAACATAAACAACCATCGGCTTTCATGAATTGATAATCTGGTGCACAATGGCATAACTTTTGGAGAGGTGATGTGAAGTTGATAGAAAACAACGGCATTCTATTTATGAGATAGACTGTCGTTTGTGCAACTTCAACCCAATATTTTATAGGAAGATTTGACTGTGCAAAAAGAGTCCTAGTAAGCTCAATGATATGCCGATGCTTCCTTTCGGATATCCCATTTTGTTCAGGTGTGTGTGGACATAAAAATTGTTGGATAATTCCATGATAAGTGAGAAAGTGTTTGAAAGCATTACTAGCATATTCCCCCCCCCCCATTGACACTGCAAAAGATTTTGATTTTATGATCAAATTGATTTTCTATCAGCAGCCTGAATGATTGGAAAGCTTCAGATTTGTGATGTAAAGGATAGAACCAACAAAAACGAGTGAAGTCATCAACGAAAATAAGGTTAACTGGTGATTTGCCCCCTGAACTTGTACTTAACTTTCAATTTACCCCCTATCTTTTTTTTAGAAAATTAAGGATATGAACTTCTTTTTTTTTTTTTTTTTTTGCCAATTTTCCCCCTCCATCTAAATCCACAACATTTCATCCAATTTGTCGTTAAAAATGAGGGCAAAATGATCATTTTGTACATTAAAATTAAAATTAAAATACTCTCTCTCTCTCTCTCTCTCTCTCTCTCTCTCTCTCTCTCTCTCTCTCTCTCTCTCTCCAGGCTCGTGTGGGATGGGGTCGTCATTTGGCAGTTTCTTGGAGGATAGCGAGTGAGTGGTCGGCGAGATAGGGGTTGGTGGGTAGGGACTGGAGTTTGGGGTTGGGGCGGGGTTTCTGGACTTTTAGGTTTGTGGTTGCTGGCTGGGGTTTCTGGGTTTGTGGGTGGTCATGGGAGATTTGGGGTGAAAACCCAGAAATCGATGGGGGTTTCTGGGTTTGTGGGGAGGGGTGAAAAACCAGAAAGGGTTTCTGGGGTTCTGGGTTTGTGGTCGCTGGTTAGGGTTTGTGGGTTTGTGGGTGGTCATGGGAGAATTGGGGTGAAAAATCAGAAATCGAGGGGGGTTTCTGGGTTTGTGGGAAGGGGTGAAAAACCAAAAGGGGTATTTGGGTTTCTGGGTTTGTGGTTGCTGGCTGGGATTTTTGGGTTTCTGAGGGAGGGGTGGTCATGGGAGAATTGGGAGGAGAAAGAAATCGAAGTGAGAAAGTCGAATGATCAGTCGGTGGACATCAATCAGACATAGAGGAGCTCTTGCCCAAAAACTCTACATACCAACTTTTTTATTCTGCTTCCAGGAAAGGCTTTATGCTTGTCTCATTGATTTTTGGTTAAAATATTCACAATACAAACTCTGGCTAGGGAGTGTTGCAAACAAGATCTATTGATCTCCTCAACAAACTACAACACAGTTTGCATTTGGTACAACACAATACAAAGGGTGTTTATTGAATTTGAAGAAGACTTGGACACAAGTTCTAGCTTCAGTCTTCAACTTCAATCGTTTGGATGGGGGCTAGGTTCCCAGGATTTTTTTTTTCTTCTTTTTTTGTTTTTTTGGTTATTAATTTTCCTCTTTTTCTTCTTATTTTTTTTTTCCAAAAAAAATAATTTTTACAAATGATTTAACTGAAAATTGGATGAAATGTTGAGGATTTAGACGGTAAGGGGGAAATTGGAGAAAAAAAAAGTTTATATCCTTAATTTTCTATTTTTTTAAAAAAAGGATATGGGGTAAATTGAAAGTTAGGTACAAGTTCAGGGGGCAAATCACCAGTTAACCCATGAAAATAATATAAAATAGATAATGTGACACATAAGATTGAGGGGCTAGTCCCCAAATATCATAGTGAACTAATTGAAAAGGTACACTAGAATTACAAGCGGAAGGTTTAAAAGGCAATTTTGAGACCTTTCCTAATAACAATTTGAGCATAGAGGAAGTTGATTCAATGAATCGGTTACATTGATTTTGTTCTTAGCTAAGAGTTGGCGAAGAACTTGTTGAGAAGGGTTGCCTAATCATTGATGCCATAATGGTGAAGGAGCTTTAGCATGAAGGCATATAGGGTTGCTAGATGAATTGGAGAGACGAATTGGATAAAGACCTCCTTTAGTAGGGCCTTGATATAGAAGTTTCCCCGAAACAAGATCCTTGATAAGACATGAAAAAGGTGTGAGAATGATATAACAACAACTGTCTTTAACAAACTTATTGACAGAGAGAAGATTGTGTGTGGCTTGAGGAGTGTGCAGGACATAATTAAGTGTGAATTGGGATTTGGATGTGAAGAGATGAGTTTTACCAGTGTTTTGAATGTTCAAAACTTGACCATTGGCAACATAGACCCTTGTCCACACCAGTATACTTAGAATGCAAGGAAAGATTTGACAGATCATTTGTGATGTGGTTGGTTGCACCTGAATCCACATACCAATTTGTGAGAGCAGCATGATAGTTGTTGGGCATGTTTGATACATAAGAGGCAGATGGGGAAGGTGTTAGGATGGTGTAGTGGTTAGTTGTGAGCCTTGATGGTGGAGTGTGGCTTGGGAAGGAGTGATCAGGACCGTTCCTACAAGTCAAGGAAATGTGGCCTTTTTAAAAACAAAGTTGACATGTGATTCTGTAGTTGAAGTAGTTTGTGGGATGAAATGAGGGCCTGTTGGAGAATGATGGTGGTTTGGTGAACTTGTTGAAATTTCGATTTGAGCAAAAGTTAGAAGTGGATTGTTAGTTGGGGTTATTGTAAGGTGAAGGATGTGGATGTTGAGAGTTAGGTTTGGATGATATGGTGTGAAAGGCAATGGTTTGTGGTTCAGAAAGTGTGGGAGTATGATTACTAAGAGCCATTTCTTTACTTAGGAGAAGGCCATGAAACTCTTTAGCATTGACTGTCTCAGATCGAACCCAGATATAGGTGGCAAAGGCGTCATATTCAGGGGGTAAGCCATTGAGAACATGGGCCACAAAATCTATGTCAACAAGTGGTGAATAAGCTGTAGCAAAAGCATCTGCAGTTTGCTTAATGAGCTGTAAGTATTCAAGAATCGAGAGAGAGCCCTTTTTGAGTGTTTGGATTTTTGTCTTGAGCGAGAAAAGATAAGACTTTGTTGTAGAGGAGAACCTTTTCTCGAGATTTAACCAAAGGTCACGACTGGTGTTGGAAGCTACTGTGTGGGGACGAATGCTTTCAGTGAGAGAAGCATTGATGATGATTTTGCAGCTGAGATCCTTTTTATTCCAAAGCACAAAAGAGGGGTTTTCTATGATTTGTTGGGGTGAGGCGGTGGATGTTTGCTTAGTTGTGGTGGTGAGGAACTGAGGAGGGCAAGGTTTCGATCCATCAACAATACCAATGAGATCATAGCCCTTGAGAATAGGAAGAAATAAATCTTTCCACAAAATGTAGTTGTTACGGTTGAGTTTTGTTGGAAGAAGAGAGACAATATGTTGTGTTTGAATAGATGGATGAGAGGAAGAATTTTGTGGGTATGCAAATGGATACATCATATCTGAATTTTCAGACATATTGAGCTAGGCAATGCTGTGTGGCTATGGCTGCTCTGATACCATAAAAGTAAAAAACAAAAAGAGGAAAATGAAATTTAAAAGGTATAAAGGAAAAGCACTCATTTTCTATTGATTGTTGTTGTTAGGCTTTTTGTAGTGTTGTTTTGTTTTTACAAAGTTGGTTTATATAGTACTGAAAGAAAGACAACTAAAGCATGGGAGACAAAAAATGATGGGAATAAATTACAAGGCATGGAAAGCAACAAGAGATGGGTCTCAATTAGGATGGTAGACAACTTCACGTAGCCATGGAATATTCATGTTGTCTTGATGGGTGTAGGAGTGTAGATGATTATTGTTAACATTATTACTTTTGGTTGTTGAGGAGAAGCTCAACGAGGCAACCCATGCAGCTCTCTCTTATGTCCTTCGTAAGTGGACCCTCTTAATACTATGGACACTATACTCTTACCAAAGTAGTGGTGGTAGTGATGGTAGTGGATGTGGTGATGGTGGTAGTGGTAAGTGGTGGTCGAGGTGGTTGGGTCATGGTCATGATTGTGGTTGAGGTGGCCCCTTTCTCTCTTTTTACAACCTCGTGGAGAGAAAAAATAGGGAAGTTATAGAACATGACAATGAGAAAACGGGTAACAACTTTCGATTGAGGTGAAGAAATACCTCTTGGTAGAATATTGTGAATTCTGTGAGCAAGAAAGAACACAAAAACAAAATCTTATGGCCGAAGAAATAAGGAAATTCATTGAAGCCCTTTGGTTGAGGTTGTAGCTTTTGATTGGGGCAAGAAAAGACTAAGAAGCATCTTGACCTATTTAAGGAGAAGAAAGTGTTGGTGGAGTGGAGTAGAGCCAGACTATAGCATAAACAAAGTAGAGTTCGAAGCAAGCAAACCTTAGCTACCCCTCTCACCATCACTTCACCTAAAAGAAAATGACATTTCCATCTCAAATTGCACTCGCAAATTACAAAGAGGCAGAAAATGAACTTTTAGCCATAAACTTCATAAGATAGCATATATGGATGTTAATGAAACAAATTAATTGAAATACAATAAGAGTTATAAAGGAAGAGGCATACCAAGATTGAAAACCATAAAAATCTTGGTTGGTTAGAAACACGTGTTGATAACGTGTTATGTAACTAAGGAAATTGTAGAGAGAATTTAGTGGTAGAGAAAGCCATATAAATGCTCTTCACAAACTTGTATTAAGGCTTGATATTTTGATTCATCTTTGATGCCTAGTATTTATAGGCATAGAAATACACTATTCACCACTAGATTGCAAATAGATTGGGAATTAAGTCATTTATTAGGTATTAGGTATTATGTTGACATCCATTTCATCCATGTAAAATATGGATTTAGAGCTTCCACAATGAACTCCCTAAACCACCTCAGATAAAATTTAGAGAGGAAGTGAAAAAACCCACCTCCAACCATGCTCTCTCTCCAACTCCTAAAATAGGAAGACTTCTAGGAGCTCCTAAATCTGATATGAGAGAAAGAACTCCTAGTGGCTCCCTATAATTAAATACTGCTTTACTTTAATGCTATTTTAAGTACTTATTTAATGCTAACTATTTTTTATTATTATCTATATATATAAAGCAAAAGGTAGAGAATGGTGAAACATTCAAAATACCAAAAAATGCCCTTGGTTAATGCAAACATTAAGAATTGAAATTATTAATTAAATGAGGATAAAATGGTACATTCACACTTGTTCATATTAAAAAAAATTAAATTAAAAGAAAAATCAGATAATGAATCCTATTTTTATGGAACACAACTACCCATTATCTTTTTTAATTCTAAAATAAATTAAATTTTTATAAATAAAAAAAACCTCTCGCAGGCGCGGAAGCGCGTGCGGAGAGGCTAGTTTTATATGGAGAGGAAGCATTTATGCTAAACTAAAAAAAAAGAAATAAATCATTTATGATTCTCTAAAATAGCTTTCTAGTATTTTTAGTTAAATTTTAATTAAAAAATAAAAAGCATGAAAAATAACACTGCTAATTTAGGGAAAAAGAACAGAACAAAAGGAAGCAACACAAGAAAAATAACCACCGGTTCAAATTCAGTCTTGGTTCTCGAGTCTTGAACTCTTCCTTCTCTTGCACTCTTCCTTCTCTTACACTCTTCTTCGATCGCACACCCACGTCTCTGTGCAGTGTGTATAAAACACCCCAACACTCACTCATGTGGTCACGCACCAATTGTCCCTGCAACTCGTTCGACGAAAGTCCCAATTCACATTCATTTCACACTCTGGAAACCCATCATCTCAAACTTTCTTTTGAGGCTTACAGAAATGTACGTGGTTAAGAGGGATGGGCGCCAAGAACCTTTGCAATTAGACAAGATTGCTGCCCGTCTACAGAGGTTTAGTTATGGGCTCAATGCCGCGCACTGTGACCCGGTGCTCGTGGCACACAAGGTCTGTGCTGGGGTCTACAATGGTGTCACCACCACACAACTTGATGAGTTGGCTGCTGAGACTACGGCGTCTATGGCTACAAACCACCCTGACTATGCTTTGGTTGGTCCTCTTGCTTAGTTTTACTATATGGGTTTGTTGAATTTCGAGTTATTGTGCATAGTTTTAAGTTTTAACAATGCTGCTGCTCTTGTTGTTGCTGTTAATGTTGTTGTTTATGTGTGTTATATTGAGTTTGAAATTTTGGGCTATAATGGATTTGCCTTCCTTTTGCTGTTTTATGTGGTTGATGTAAAAATTTTGTGTAGTTGGCGGCTAGGATCTCTGTTTCGAATCTGCATAAGAGTACAAAGGAGTCATTTTCGGAAACGTGAGTGTTTAATTTAGCCCAACTGGTTTTGTTTTGTTTACTTTGGTTTTTGAGGCTTTCTTGGGGTTTGAAGATTGGATTTGCATGCTAAAGGAAGTAATTTTTATCAACGAGTGATGCAGGATTAGAGTCATGTACAACTTCTTTGATAAAAGGTCTGGGAAGAAGGCTCCTCTGGTTGCTGATGATGTTTATGAAATAATTATGAAGGTACTCATATAATTTTATTTAATCAATCTGATGGAACATTTTCTATTCTAACTTCTAACAATGCTTATATATTTTTGACACCGGTAATTATGAGCATATGCAGCTGAGTTAGCTATTGATTATGTGCTTATAATTGTAAAGTAAAGTTGAATAAATTTATGGTTAATGTAGTTAACTTCATGAAGAGTGATGAGTCATACTCTTGACATTTGACTGAGAGGGAAAGAAAAAAAAAGGATGAGGATCCACTGGCTTATTTTTCTCTTCATTTGTTTCAGAATGCTTCACGCTTGGACAGTGAGATCATTTATGAAAGAGATTTTGATTATGACTACTTTGGTTTTAAAACTCTAGAGAGGTCCTACCTTTTAAAGGTAAATGAGAAGATTGTGGAAAGGCCGCAGCACATGTTGATGAGGGTTTCTGTTGGTATACACAAGGATGACATTGCGTCTGCTCTCCAAACCTACCATTTGATGTCCCAGCGTTGGTTCATTCATGCTACTCCGACCCTTTTCAATGGAGGAACTCCACAGCCCCAAGTATGTATGATTAGATAATTTCTCCAATTTGGAAGTTCTACTGCTTGGACCTTTATATTTACCATGTTTATATGTATTTATATTTTTCACTTTAAATGTTAATTGGCAGTTGAGTAGCTGCTTCCTTATGTGCATGAAAGATGACAGTATTCAAGGAATTTTTGATACATTGAAGGAATGTGCTATTATTAGCAAATCAGCTGGAGGGCTTGGTATCTCCATTCATAATGTTCGTGCAACAGGTAGCTACATTCGTGGGACAAACAGTACTTCGAATGGTATTGTGCCTATGCTTCGAGTGTTTAATAGCACTGCTCGTTATGTTGATCAAGGGGGGGGCAGAAGAAAGGGTACTTTCAAAAGTTCTAGCATCTCCGTGTTTATGTACATTGTTATTTCAAAGAAAGTAGATCTAGAGCTCCATTATATGTGTTCTAATGTTTGTAATATTTAATTTATTTTTCTTCCATGTTTGACATCATCAATTTTGTTTCCTTTTAGGTGCTTTTTCCATATATTTGGAGCCATGGCATGCTGATATATTTGATCTTCTAGATCTTAAAAGGAACCATGGCAAGGTGAAGCAGAAATAGGATTAGCTTAATGATTTGCAAATCTATATGCTGCGACTTTACTCCAAATGTGTTACTTAATGGGTTTCCAGATACCTGTTGTATCCCAATGATTTTTGTCCCTAATTTTTCTTGAAACCTGTTGTGTAGGATAAATTTTCATCAAATTTTTTTTTAACAGGAAGAACATCGGGCTCGAGATCTATTTTATGCTCTCTGGATTCCTGATCTCTTCATGGAAAGAGTCCAAGGTGATGGGAAATGGTCTTTGTTTTGTCCAAATGAGGCTCCTGGCTTAGCTGATCTTTGGGGTGAAAAATTTGAGAAGTTGTACACCCAATATGAGGACGAGGTAAACTTGATCTTCTGCTGCTGTGACAGCACTGAAATGATATAATATTTTTCTGGATTGATTGTGATTTGAAAATTATGTTTTTCATGGACTAGGGTAAGGCAAAGAAGGTTATCCCTGCAAGGAAACTGTGGTTTGAGATATTAAATTCGCAGATTGAAACAGGAACTCCATTTATGCTTTTCAAGGTATTCTAAGAGAACTGGCATGCCATAGCTTCACTGCTTTTCCAGTTCTTTCTTTATAGTTTCCTTTTTTTTTTCTTCCATCCAGGATTCTTGTAATAGGAAAAGTAACCAGCAGAATCTGGGTACCATCAAGTCTTCAAATCTTTGCACTGAAATTATTGAGTTCACAAGTCCAACAGAAACTGCAGTTTGTAATTTGGCATCCATTGCATTACCCCGATATGTCAAGGAAAAGGTGTGTCTTTGGAATCTCATTTTAGTTTTTTCTTTTTCATTAATATAGGTTAGCTGAACATTTTTATACGTGTTTCTCCAGCAGGTGTCTATTGACACAAACTCTTGTAAGATGATTGGATCTAGAGATTCAAAGAACCGGTACTTTGATTTTGACAAACTAGCCGAGGTTTGTTAGTGTGACTATTGTTCATCCTTTTGCAGACAAACACAATACTAATAAGTAGACGTACTGGCCTTTTTTTCTTCCCTTACTTGCTTTCCATGTACAAGGACTGGAGAGCTATAATTTGATTGATCATTGGCTATTTTTGCCTTTCAGGTTACTAAAATAGTTACTGCAAATCTCAACAAAATAATTGATGTCAATTACTACCCCATTGAAACTGCAAAGAGGTCAAATTTACAGCACAGACCTATTGGTATTGGAGTTCAGGGTCTTGCAGATACTTTCATTCTTCTTGGCATGCCATTTGATTCGCCAGAGGTATCGTCTTACTTTGTAGGTTTGTATTGGAGTTTCTTTGGTTTAGTTAAGTTGAGTGTTTTGGTTTGTTAATTGCAGGCCCAACAGCTAAACAAAGACATTTTTGAAACTATTTACTATCATGCATTGAGAGCTTCTACTGATTTGGCCGCATTAGATGGTCCCTATGAGACATATCATGGCAGTCCTGTGAGCAGGGTATCTATAACTTTCTCTATCAGATCAGTCACCGTTTGTTGTGAGATTGTTGCATATGAGCTACTTTGTTTTGCCTGCATATTTTAAATAAATTTCTATGTTTCTAGTATGATACATGGCAATTGCATGTGGTATGGAAATTATAAATTTGATGTAGGGTTGTCAAAGGGTGCCCTTGGCCATTGTAATTGACAAATTACTTCTTAAGTTGTGCTACTATAAGAGAACTTTTAACATGTCTATTGTATTAGTACTGGACAAAAGGAAATGATTAAACTGGTCACAAAAACATCTTATCTTCACCTGTGCTTAAACTTTTGTTATAAATTAAGTTATTGCACTAGACCAGTGATGCAGGACGCATATGACCTAAATTTATTAGTTTCCTAATGTATTTGTTAGTTTTCTAGATTCTCTAGTTTTCCCAATTCTAGTAGGATTTCTACTTTTCCAGATTTCCAGATTTCTAGTTTTAAGTTTCCTATTTTATTTGGGTTAGGATTTCCCTTTAAGCAAGGGATTTTTATCCTATTATGTCTAGGTTTTAGTTTGCTATAAATACCCCCATGTAGTTCTTTAAAATTCAGATTTGAATATTGAGTAAACCTTCTCTTAAACTATGTGATTTCTGTTCTTCCTTCTCGGTTCTCTGATTCGGTCCTTTCTTTCGTCCCTTCGATCTATATTTCTTCTCCTCGATCCCCGATATTCTTCTTTGTTCTACTGTTTCTGCCCTTTATCTTGTCTTTTCGATCTATATTTCTTCTCCTCGGTCTCTTATATTCTTCTATGTTCTATTGTTTAAGTGCTTAATCTAATACCTACGGGCTGTACTACATCAACCAGTTATTCACATTCTATTTTAAACCTGCAATAGTGCAAAACATATGCTCCTATTAAACTTTATTTGGTTACCGGCAGAAGCAACTGTGGGAAATAACAGTAGAAGCATTAATATAAATGTTTGTTAAACTCCTAACATTAATGCCTGAAGGGCTCAAAAGGGAAAACAAATTAGTGCAGCATACATACATTTCTTGGTGAACTCCACTTTTGGTACTCCAATGTGCCTCATTTCTACCTTTTGTTTTCTTTCTTCTCTCTATAAGCTCGGTTAAGAAATGCAGATCTTCATTTGTAAATTAATTGCGGTGTTGTTGTGGCCGGATTCCAATTTCTAGTTAGAAAATATAAATGCTATTTTTCCTTTTTTTCCTTAGGGAATTTTGCAAGTTGACATGTGGGGTGTAACACCATCAGATCAATGGGACTGGGGTGCTCTTAGGCAAATGATCTCAAAAAATGGACTGAGGAATTCCCTTCTAGTAGCACCTATGCCAACCGCTTCAACCAGCCAGATTCTTGGTAACAATGAGTGCTTTGAGCCTTATACATCCAACATATATAGTCGCAGAGTTTTAAGGTTTGAACCTTCATACCTTAGTAGCTCTAAAGGAGTGGTTTCAGCACTCTACACATCTAACTTTTCTTGTGTTTAGTGGCGAATTTGTTGTAGTGAACAAACATCTACTTCATGATTTAACGGAAATGGGTCTTTGGTCTCATGCTGTTAAGAGCAAAATAATTTATGAGAATGGCTCGATCTCAAACATCCCTGAGATTCCTGAGGAGTTGAAAGCTATTTACAAGTACTGATTTCTTCTTTACCTCCCCGATTTTCAACTTTAACTAGTCTTTTCATATCAAGCTTGATGCTAAAGTCGTTACATGCAATTAGGTCTGTCTGGGAAATCAAGCAGAAGACCTTGGTTGACATGGCTGCTGATCGTGGGTGCTACATTGATCAGAGTCAGAGTCTGAATATTCACATGGATCAACCTGACCTTGGAAAGCTTACGTCCCTGCACTTCTATGCTTGGTCTAAGGTAAGAACATTTATCAATCAAGGTGACATTTATGAATTATTCAACTAGTTAATTAATATATATTTCATTGCTAAAAATGATCTAAAACTCCATCTGATTTCAATTTCCCATGTGCAAGGGTTTGAAAACGGGAATGTATTATCTAAGAACACGAGCTGCAGCGGATGCTATCAAATTCACTGTTGATATCTCTGCGCTTAATAACGTAATGTATTCCGGTTTTATTTATTTAAGTACTTATAAATATTAAATCATATAAATCATATAAATCATATGGCACAACCTGTATTCATTGGTTGAGAATATTGAACTGATGCCGTCATAGTTCATTTTCTAACAAATCCATGATTAGCAGTGATGTTTCCATTGGTTATAGTAGTACCATACCATTCACATGACACTTATACACTGGTATCTTGAGATTTTATTGAAATAAATTTGAGCTATTTTTCTTCTTCATAGTAATTTCTAGTAGTTCCTTTCACTCTTGTATAATTACAACTAACAAAACATTTCTGGTTTTATTTGGTGGAGCAGGATAATAATAACAAGGTGGATGGTGATGTTAATGCTGATATGCCAGAAGTTTGTTTTCTGCAGAATCGAGAGGAATGCATGGCTTGTGGAAGTTAAGTCCCCTCTCACCTCCACCTCTTATCGTCAATGTCTGAATCATGTCCTTGTTGACGAGAAGTGAGATGAATGGAGTTATGTACTTCTGAGATTAGCTCATTTTGTCCATTCTAGTATCATATGCTACTTCAGCATGTATAATTTCAGTCTCAGCTTGCTAAGCCATCTGCGCATCCTAGTCAACATTTCTGGCAGTCTATTTAAATTAGTTACACAGCCAGGCTGTGATTAATTAGTTCTGAGTGTACGATTAGTTACACAACTATGGTTTGATTGAGTAGTATAAATATGTAATCAGGCTATGCCTTAATTAATGAAAAGCTCATTACTTCACAGTGTATAGCATCTTCTATTCGGATTCAGAGCTACGTAGCTGCAAGAAAATGTATATAAAAGGCATTTGCCAAAATTGTTTGTACAAAAGTCATATTTGTGTTCTCATCTCTTGTTACACACTTGTGCATGCCTTGTCTTATGGGATTGAATTATATTAATTTGCCCCTAATTGCACTCTCTAGAGGAGTTTGCAATACCTAAATGTACGTAGTGTTTAGTTAGCGCTTGATAATTGTTATTGTACTGTTTAATGTGCCTTGAGTACACTGTCTTTATGGAAATCTTTTAGACAGTGGTGAATCTACCAACTAGCTATTAATTTATCTGTACTTTGCCTTCTAATATTGAAAGAGGACTCAAGTTCATCAAGTAGCTTGGAATTTGTCCATTTCTGGTTATAGTTGAAACAGTTGCAACCAGTTACTTTTTGCTTTTGAAGTTTCATGTAGTTTACCTTTTGACTCAACTTTTTATTGCTTTGTCTATGATCCGAAGTATTTAAAGTTCACAATTTTCTTAGGGGATAGTCAGGTCTTGAATGTTTATGCTCATTGTAGTGCCCACAAGTCATGGCCACTGAGTTTGAATTGTACAAAATACTTTGACAATTGACCTGGATGAGGACAAATTTTCAACACCTAAGCTATCTTTTTGCTAGGGTTAATAGACTATGACTCTAAAATCTTAAGTTTGATTTTTCATTGGCCACCATGTCTTTTTTTATGTAAAACATTTCGGATAGTCGCAATCCTTTAGATTTTGAATGTGATGGTGTATCTTTAGATTTTGAATGTGATAGTGTATCTTTCATCTATAGTTAGATTTTGCCTTATTTTTTTTCTTTGTTTCATCTAATGGAATGTGAAGAATGGTTTGATGGTGATAGATTGGATGGTCAATAGCAAAGGATTTTTCTGATAATGCACAACCGGCTACAAAATATTTGCATAGAAGTTAAATAAACTATCTTTTGAATTCCGAGTTTCTGTATTTAGTCCTAATTGTATGTAAATTAGCTTAAACCTTTATTAAATTAATTCCTTGTTGGCAAGGGGCTTAAAAAAAATTAAAATTAAAAAAAATTAAAATTAAAATTAAAATTAAAATTAAAATTAAAATTAAAAGTAAATGCAATGGGCTTATAACTCAAGTAATTAAGAGCATTTGACATTAGATGTTTTAGGTTCAATTCCTCCTTCCTCTTCTGGCCCCACTATCATTTGTATTAAAATAAATAATTAATTAATTCGTTAGAGCCGCCCATGGCATGGAGGTCCCATTTTTATGTGAAGTGTGCTTTCCGCTATTATGTCCGCATTGTTGATATTTTCATGCAAGAACAATTCACAACCACTAATTATAGAATGCTTTAGTTCATAAATAAAATGCTTTAGTCACTTCAAGAGGCTCAATGCCTCAACAATTTTGATACGAAGTACAAAATGAAATCTTATTAATTATTATTTTCCCTGCTTTGATAATATTGTGGTTATGTACATTGCATAACCCATAAATTGATTCGTAAAATATTTAACAAAAACGTGTTTATATGTACTATTGGTACTTATCTTTAATCATAACTTCATTGTTAAGGTTTGGAGATTCTTCTCTTTCTTTGCAATCACATTGCTTTTAAGAACGATAGTAATCTTAATAGTGTTTTCCACGATGTCACAAATAATAATTTATTGCAATATGATATCATGGAAAGTACGATAAAAAAAATCTTTTTGACCTTGAGTCAAAATAATAACAGTGTTCGAATTATCATTCCGATCTGGTTATCAGTTTCGTTAGAGACGAAAAAATAGGATTTTCAGCCGTTTTACTTATGGGTGGTTGCGGTTCGGTAACCGCGAATTTTTGCTCAAATCACAAACCGACCGACTATTTTCGGTATGGTGATTTTTGAAACCACAAAAAGCGGTCACCGCAAACCGACCGCTTTTTGCGGTTTACCGAATGGTTACCATGAATTAGCGGTTTAAAACCACAAGTTCTTTTTGTGTCATAAAAATCCAATCTTCCACATTTTAGGCCTAATTTTGATACTTCTTTTGAAGCCTTTTGAGTTCAAGCATACTTTAATCCAAAAATATAAATTACAACATAAAGAAATAAATTCACAACCTCAACTTCTCAAGCATATATAAATTCACAACCTCCTCAACTTCTCAAGTATTCACAACCTAAAGAAAATTAAAGTTACAATTCCAAGCATTCCAATTAAAGTTAAACTTCTCAAGCATTCACAACCTCAACTTCTCAAGCATTCCAATTCCAAATCCTTTAAAGTTACAAACCAAAAGGAAAATGCAATGCAAAATGAATTAAAGTTACAACCCAAAGGAAAAATCCAATTCAAAGTTAATTAAAGTTATAAACTAAAAGGAAAATGCAATGCACCAATGTTACAAACTCAAGTGTTGGTGGTGGTGAGTGGATTTGAAGGACCTCGTTGTGTTGTTTGAGCACCAATGCTATCTACAAATAAAAAAACATAAGTTTAGAACATTTTATTATAAGAAGAAGCATAAATAACATAAGCATAAATAAACTAATTACTTACAAGTTGTCATATGTTCCATTTCCGTGTAGAATTTTTTTTTTAAAATATAGTCGCGATTTGCTGTAACCGCAAGTTTTGAAAATCAAATACCGTAACCGCAACCGCAAATGCGGTTCGGTTCTTCATACCACAAATGCGGTTCGGTTTCCCGCGATTGCGGTTCCATTGCGATAAATTGTCGGTTGGTTTTTGCGATTTTTCGGTCTAAAATGCCACCCCTAGTTTTACTCTCTGAATTATGACATTTATTGAAATTAACTCCATGAATTTTTTTATTTTAAAAAAAAAAAGCCAATTTAGTCCTAAAAGAAAAACAAATAGCCTATTTCAACCTTACCGTTAGATTTTATCACATTTCATCAAGTTTTTAGTTTAAAAAGTCACGTGCCCTTCATGCAACTTACTATTTGAAATTTTTTTTATTATTAAAAACTAAAATATTTAAAACACAATAATAATAACAAAAATCTTAAAATTAAAAAACGAAAAATTCCAACCCATCACCCGCCCCTTTCTCTCTCCTTCCCATCAATCAGAATTTTTAAAAAATATTATTGTATTTTTCTTATTATTTATTATTTATTTTCTTTTTGTTTGATATTTTTACTCGAAATTACAAATTTACCCTTATAGTTAATGAAAAATTGGATGAAATTTACAAAACTTAACAGCAATGGCTAAATTGGCCATTTTAATTAATTTAGGTATTAAATTGGCTAAATTACCCTTTCAGTTCGGGGAGTTAAGTTTGATTAGTCCAGTGTACGGCAATTTACTTCGAAAAATTATTGTGTGGTATTCAAGGGCGGAAGTAAGGCCATCTCCAGTCATAGGGCTAAATGTAGTCCAGAGCTATACATTTAGCCCTTTAAAATATATATATATATTTTTTAAAGTGTAGGGTTAAATTTTTCCATCTACAGCTATCCAAGGCAATATTTTAGGGCCCTTCATATTTTATTATTTTGGGAAATATTATGGTACAACACTCATAAATTCCACAACTATGTACTGTTTAAAAAGGTTTTAAATAAATAAAAAAGTAACTTTTCAATCAATGGTTTTGACCTCCAACGGTCAAAAACTAATTATATATATATATATATGTTATTTTTATATATATATAAAACCTAATAGCTAATTGACGTCATCGATAATGTCAGCGCGCCTTTAATATTGGCTATTGGATATGCAGTTGCACGAGATGTTTCATGCTCTTGCCCATGTGTGATACTCTCTCTTCTTGGAAAGCACATGCATTGGCCTTAACCCTAAAATTTAGCCTAGCCAAAATTGGGCTACAAGTAGTCTGGTTGGAGGGCTAAAAGGCCAAATGTGGCACTCCAAATTTGGCCAAAAATATTTTTAGCCCATTATTGGAGATGAGTTTTGTATTATTTTAAAGCTATATTTGGCTCATAACCCATAACTGGAGATGGCCTAAGGTTGACGAAAAGAAAAATTATTAGTGCTAATTTTGGACCGGCCACGCACATATATTAGCATAGCCCAGGAAGCAAGAATTAGCCCAACCCACTCTAGCCACTCAACCACTCTCATGGGGAAGAACGTTGAAGTTTTCTCATTCTTAAGAAGAAATGAATGAAATTTCACTTAAATATTTATGTGGAGAGATATCAGCAGCCCGCCCATATATAAATTTCTAATTTATTCTGTGTAACCAGAACACCGTCACATAACATAATCAACTCATATGTTATTACAACACGTAGAAAGCACATATGTGCTCACCATCCTTAATTGGTGGTGAGTATTACTATCTCATTATATACCATTAGACAAATAAGATCTAATACATTCGCTACACAAAATCTCGAAATTAAAATTCATCTAACAACATAAAATAGGATCGGGTGGTAATACTCATAATATCAATAGGTGAGCAAGTCTATTCTCTTTGAATAATCAACAATTTTATATAACATCGCGTTTATAATATCCGTCAACATTAAGAATTTTTCGTTAGAGACATGGTGGGAGCTTGATGGAAAATATTATAATCTCTATTAGGATTTTTATGACTTTTCCATCAATTAGAGAGGAAAGTCCTACTATTCCTCCTAGGATATATAAATTTCTGTTGGACTAACGTACGGCGTACGGAATCGCTGTCTGAACTAAGAGTCATACAATGAATTGAAGTTTCGACGGATGCAATGGAAATGGTTTTCATCAATTGGTGGTATCTTCGAAGTCTAGCAAACAAGTCTTTCCGAATGAACAAGAAATTTCATCCTAACCCTCTATTTTGGCATGCTTCGAAGATCTGGAGCTATCACAATTTTAAAAACAGAAAGAAAAAAAAAGGAAGAAGAAAAGATTTGGATCTATCTACAAAGTCATGTTTATATCACTATTTGTGGATTTTTGTGCATTGAGATCTAAACTTTGAACTGAACCCTCTTTTGGCCTTTTCACCACCAACCGACATTCAACGTCCTTCTAAATATATTTTAGAGAAAATGATATTAAAGTTTTTTTTTTATTATATTCTTTAAAATTAGAGTAAAGAATTTTTGGGCCTAAATTAAAAAGTTATTGGGTGTAAAGAGTGTAAATGCATAAGAGCAAGTGTGAGGAAAGTGAAGCTAGTTTTTTATATTTTTTTAACAACGTTATCTTAAACTACTGTAAGTTTGTAATGTAAATGTCTTTGTCCTTTTACTTTCATTTATTTTTATATTACTCCATTTACTTAAGTTTACAATGTAAATAAGGAAATAGCCCCCATTTGGATTCAAATAAAAATACTAGAAAATCAAATTCCCACCAAATCAAAATATGAAAAATCGGTTTTAGTGCAAAATACGATTTAGGCTAAAAATGATGACTCATTAAGTCAATATATACTTCATACTAAAATCCCATAAAATCAAGTTTTCTTATTAGATGTGAGAGGAATAAAAGCCGCCAAAAATTATCTTCAGAAAATGATTATTCCGAAAAACTATTTTTCATATTTAGTCAATATTGCACCTCCGTTAAAAAAAAATTGGGTCCGCCAGTGGAAAAGATGATCGAACTCATGTGTAAAGAGGCCAGCACAATACTTTGACCAACTAGTTTAATTCACACATGCAAAAGTAAAGTGAGTTATTGTTCAAAGAAATGAAGTATTCTAGCTAGTGAGAAAACATTTGTTATTTATGAAACAAAATTATTCTTACAAAATAAAGAGTGTAAATGAATAAACAGCAGCAACCCATCTAATAATTTGACTACAAAATGGTGCGGCAAAAGATCATGAAATCGACCTTTAAAGATGGAACCTTTTTCAAATAGTGTAAAAAAAAAGGTGAAAGTTAACCCTGATCAATGGACTTCACCTCTTTTTAAGGAGAGAAACTCTTATATAACCCTAATCAGTGGACCTCACCTCTTTCTAAGGAGAGAAACCCTAATGTAACAGAGATAACACTTTTTGTTATTCCCGATCAACAACGCAATAACACGTATGATAACTTTTCCATGTGTCATTGTGTTATTGACCAAGAATTGCAAAACAGTGTTATTCCCGTTACATGTAAGTTTTTGCTTCCGAAGAAACGTGACTAGTCAAGAATTAATAATCACATCCAAGGAAGGACCAAGGATTTAAAAATGGCGTGGGCTAAATTTACTTTACATACCTATTGAAAACTCAAACGATACGAGTAAATTTCATTGATAACAAAAAAATACAAAGGGTGACATAATGAGCCCTAAAATTTCATTGATACTTCATAAACCCTAAATAATCCCCAAAATTTCAAAAGAAAAGATGATAAAGGAAGGAAGATTACCTTAATTTGCTTTAATTAAGTTTGAGGACATGCATAATTTTCCTTTTTGTCAAAGAGCAGGAGTTAGCTGCTAGTAGATGGTCTGCTACTGCACAAGAGATAGAGGGAATTCTTTCTTCTTTTTTTAGGTAAAGGAGAGAGGGAATGTCTCTGCCTAGTAAAGTGATTTTGGAATAGATGGGCACAGTAGCGAGATAAGTTAATAATTGTGGGGTTTAGTTCTTTTTATTTATTTGTTGGTTAGCCCAGTCCTGAGTGGGATTAGTTAATAATATTTTATTTAGGTGATCAGTCTAGTCCCAGGTTAGCATGCTAGTGGGTACATCCCTTATCACATCATCATTCTTTTTATCAAAATCTTGTTTATATTGTTTATTGCTTATTTTTCTTATGCTTGGCATGCTTTATTTATGCTTCTTTTTAGGTTCAAAGGAATTTGGCAGCTTCCCAGCTGAAGATTAACACTAAAGTTTTGTTTTTAAGCTTCGATAGGCTCCACCTAGTTGTGGTAGGACAAGAACAAAGTCATAAGTTTGTCTTTAATTTGGGTCCGAAATCATTGTTAATCCACCGATAAAAGGTAAATTAGGATTATTTGGCCTTCTTTCTAAGTTGTGATGTGATGACACTAAAATCAGGAAAGTAATATTGCACGTTCAGATTTTTAAATAAATATAATATAAAATAAAAAATTATACGAGAAGAATAAATAACTAGAATCAACCCGTCTTCAAAGGTGAGCTATTTGACAATTTGACCTAGTCTGTTTTTATGTAGGGTTTCTTCCTTTAAAAAATATATATATAATATTTAAACAAACCACGTGCAGCACACATTCTTTTATCATAAAGAGACATACACATTTCAAAGATGTTCTTTGCTTTCACCGGCGAATCCAGCGAGGGACGAAGGAAGACATGCCCTCACTCAATATGGGATCCACCCATTAAATTGTCTAGGTAATTTGTTGTTTTTTTGGAAGTATATGGGGGCAAAGCCTACAAGGTGTTTGATTAAATGCCCCAAAGAGGAGGCAGAGTATGCTGCAATGGCGATAAAGTGTTTGATAAAAGTCTTCTAAGAGAACATGGACAAAAAAAAGTAAATTAAAATAGAAGAAGAAGAAGAAGAAGAATTTGGCTTTATTTTATTTTATTTTTTGTTTCTTTTTATGAATAAGAGTATGATTTGATATGAAACCTTGGTAGTAATGTGCATGCATTTACGGTAGATATGGAGTCACTCACTAAATTGTATCGTTGGGTTTGTTGGCTTTGGACGTTATAGGCAAAATCTTCGTAAACTTCCAAGTTACATTTTAGATTTTTTTTCTTCTGCCGACTGCAACTTTCGGCCGCCGAAATCTAACAGAAAGCATATCAGCTTTTAAAACACGTGCGATAATTGTGTGGGAATAAATGTGAAAATGAACTCATGAGCCGTTTGGTTTAAGTGGCAGAGATATAAAATGAAGGCACAAAGTATAGGATTGATGGCAAAAGGTGGTAAGCCGAAGGAATGAGGAAAAACCCAAATGAGTTCAAGGCTAGAATTGTACTTTATGTTGTTAACACGACATATTCGCTATGCACTATAGTGCTATTGTCTCTCATACATTAATCTCCTTGCAACGCTTTGCTAACAAGGGTTGGTTGAGTTGGTACGGATTGTTCTCTTCGCTATCAAAGTCTAAGTTCGAGTTCCGTTACTGACAATCTCTCTTTGTGGGTAATTTGTAAAAATCGAAAAAGGGGGGCTAAGACCCCCTCTGTAAGTCCTCAAAGAGGCCTTGGTATGCCCTGACCCTGTGATGGGATAGCCTCCCCTTCCCGTAAACTTTTTTTTAAACCAAAATAAATAAATTCTCCTAGCAACGCTTAAAACTACAAGACTAAGGAACTAATATATATATATATATATATATATATATATATATATATATATATATATAAATGTATATATATAGTCCCTTTCTATTGAGGGACACCCTTTATGATTCTTTACGATTTTTTTTCATCGATCTAAACTGTATATTTTTCAAATCTTCATTCATAGATCTTTCTCTATTAAAAATCATGCAAATTGAAAATCATTAAGGTATCTAATTTGGACCAACAAAATAGACGAACACAGTGCTTTAAGAAAAAACTATACTAACAACCACCTAATTGAGTGGTCAAATGGGTTCGGATTTAAGTATTTTTTGCAGAGATGATCTTTGAAGTAATATCTAAAAACTGGACAGTTTAGATCATTGAAATACAATACGTGTTGGGTTCTACATAGATGTCTTTCAAATAAGCTTATATATAAAGGGCTCTTGTTGGAGAATTATCAAATTAAAATTAAAATTAAGAAGATGTGATTATCAAAATTTCAAATAATGCATTTTTTAAATGACGAGTATAGTACTTGTCTGTTCATTTTTCTAAACGAGGTGTTATTTGCAATATGCACTCGTGGACGAATTTTGAGCTAGTAGGCTTAAGCTTGGGATCTAAGTAGAGGCAAGACAGCCCTTGAGATTTTGAGAACCCCATGCGAAATTTAAACTAGAGCCCTCACATTATCTAATATAAAAATACTAAAAAAGTTATATCATGAATTGATGCCATAAATAATAAAATTAATGAGCACAAATATTTTTCACGAAGACATAGTGGTGAGGTATAGTAATCTTGTTTTAGTGGTCATTGGTTCAATGCTCCATCACTACAATGCGATGCTTATCCCTTTATTTTGGCACGTAGCTTTTGGTCAAGGCTTGTCGTTGTGAAATATCACTTGCAAGTTGTGAAAAATCACTTGCAAGTTGTGAAAATTTTCCCATGTGATCTTATCTGTGAAATCTGTTGTGCTTCTTAGAATTAGGGAATTCTTGATTAAGGTTGAGTTCTTGATGTGCGTGCCGTTGTGACGTGACCAAGTCATCGGAATTCCATACCTGTCGAGCTGACTTGCCGGTTTGCAACTAGTTTTTACATTGAGAAACAAAGGACGCCATTTTCTTCACCGTGGCATATATACTTATGAATTGTCAGCATCAGGTTACCAATCTCTGTAGAAAACTTTGGAGATAACGGGTGCACCCATTAGTCCACGTGTGATATGAATGGTTGACCAAAGTCAACATGGGCATTATTATCTGCGACAAATCACTAATTGTCGTTATCCCTATAGCTATGTGGTCCCTTCTGCATCAAGCCTCAAAACGACAAGCCCCACCGAATCATAATAAAGAAGATTGAACACGTACAAGCTTAGGGTCCGTTAAAGTCCGAACAATGGGTTAGCTCTGCCAAACCAGGTAGGTTTAGAATTAACAGAAACCTACAACTCTTGAATGAACATTAATATTATATGGTCGACTTTTTGTTAATTTTCCATCTATGGCAATATTCGCCCAACCATGGCCCTGACTTAGTCAACCTTTTGACCAAGTTTGATCAATGTATCCATGTATGATAGGAGTTCAACTTCAGGATTTTATATTTTGATTGTTCGTTTTTTATATAGAGAAAATATACGACCAGATACGTGTTAGAATATGAATAAACGATAAAGTTAATATTTCTCCATCTGCTTATATTATAATATGTGACTATACATTACTATAATTACACTTTTTGGGGATGTATGAGTTTGATTGTGAACTGGTTATGGAGTTTCGTTGACCACCACTAGGGTGAATGTGGGAGGGGAGACGTGCTTTGACTGTACTATTGGAAAAAAAAAAAAAAAAAAAAAAACCCCATAAATAAGCAATAAAAAACAAACAAACAAACAAAACCCAAATAGTTCATTTTGAATGTTTCAACTTGAATTTAAATGCCATGTCCTATTTACATGCACTTTTACATTACCGGCAAAATCACTATAATAACAGTCTACATCATGAACTACATTTTCGTCACCTGCTCTACCCAAAAGAGAAAAAGAAAATGTCTACAATTTCTTCAATTCAATTGAAGAAAATATGATTTGAAATTCAATTTATCCTTTCACTTATATTATGTAATTTATTTTATCAAACAAAAGTGCGCGATAAATAAATGGGATTTAAATTAAAATTCCAAGTTCGAAACCCCCAACCTCATTGATAAAACGAAAAAAAACCCCATAGTTCATAACATCATAAATAGGGGGTTGACATTTTTTTGGGTGTATTCATAAAAAAGAATATTTATGCAATTGCTTGCACTATTGCACAACAACCATGAAGATTTTGTTTTTTAAAAAAAAAATTAAATACAAATGATAATTGTATTGGTGCATATTGACTGAACTACACAAACTTTGAACCATGAAATGGTAGAGTCAAGCATTAACAAAAAATAAAAAATAAAAAAAATAAAAAAAATAAAAAGCATCGTAATTTCTTTGACTTTTCATCCATTGATCCATTTTGGACTAAGGTTGGAAACCTTCCAAAAGCAATCTTTGAGACTAGATCAAGAACAATAATTTAAATGTACAGAAATATTCATTATTGTTTTGCTGTTGTGCTCCCATATATGATTTGAATATTAAAATCCAAAAAGATGCCAATTAGAACGTGAAGTGTAACAAACAAATTAAACAGGACTTAATTTATTAGGCAGGAGAATTTTCTAGAATTCCCACCATTTAAATTAATAGGAAATGGCATTGCTCTTGCTCACAATTACCATATAAATTAATGTAAGCAAAGTCGCACCAAACATCATGATGCATGAACTAGTTGCCCAAGTTACCTTTTTCTAGTTGGGTTTTACTTCTTCATCTCAATATTTTAGTAATTATACTATAGTACTGGTTAAATGATATAACTCGTCCACATATTATTATATAAATGAGAAATCTTAATTCTGTTATCCGTTCATATTATAATACGTGGATGAATTATAACACGTCAACATACTCCCTACTCCAATATTATACTGTAATTTCTCTAATCCAAGGCTAGGAAAAACCTATGGAACTAAACCTAGATGACTAAGGAATAATTAAGAATAATACTTTTCCATTCCCATAATATATAAAAAAATAAAATAAAAAAGTATTAGTAAAAGAATATACTTGTGCAATTAAGCCCATGTTGCCAAAGTGCCAATTACGGGCTAATCACTGAAGCCCAACAGTACTTAGTACTATAAGCTATTCCAAGCATTACATGTCGGCATATGGAGTCTTGCAATGGAGAACTCAATTCAAACATGAACTCTCTCTCTCTCTCTCTCTCTCTCTCTCTCCAAAAGAAGCACACCGACAGACGTCTTACTTTAAAGCCCATCTAGGTGCAAATTAAAGCCTTCTGTGTGAACATAATCTCCACCACCTTATAGTCGGTTTATGTGATCTATATTTTGGGGGGTTTGGGCAAATATCACATCTAAAATAAGAAATTGCAAAAACACAAGTTTTAATTGCACAAAAAATAAATAAAATAAAAACTCTCTAAATAAAATATAATAATTATTATTTACAGCAACATAATTATCAGAAAGGTGCATGGTATTTGATGAACCGAGGTCTCTGAAGAATAGGAACAGCCAGCTGCACTATTTTAATGGCGGCTCGTCAAGTTTGAATTGTGCATCACCATATATATATAGCCGTTGCTCTCAAAAGGGTCTTCATAATTTGTCAAAACTCGATCTGGGTCATCCTGAATTTCCTCGAATATCATCATCAATCATCACCATAGTTTCGGATTGAATTAGCTGAGAGCAGCTGGGTTTTACATGTGCTTGCTGAAGGTGGCGAACCAGAGGAGCTCAGGCGGTCAATACGACAGGTTTGAATCTTCAAACGACGACGACCATGGCGAAAAAGCCTACACGTACGAAGAACAGCTACAAGCTGCTGCTGCAAATATTGATCATGAATTGATGAACCAATTACCTGATCAGAACGTTTCGCCGACAATGTTTTTGGGGTACAGTCGGCCAACGGAGATGTCGGCGATGGTTTCTGCTTTAACGCATGTCGTTTCAGGACAGAGAGGCAGTGACAGCTGGGGACATTTTGGAAGCGGTGGAGTTACGTCTAGTTTTGGTCAACTTTATTCTTCTTCTTCTTTTGCTTCTCCTTCTGCTTCTCCTTTGTCAGCTTTTTCATCTACTTCTGGTCCCTCTGCCTCTGGTTCTCATAATTGGGTTGGCCAAAAACGAGGGCGTGAAGAAGATTTAGCTGCTGCTGCTTCTGCTCAGGCCCAATTCATGGAATCTGCTAACAGAGTTTACAGAGGAAGCTATGGTGATTTCAGAGCAACAACACAAGCTGAGTCTTCATCTGGTGCAACAGGTCTGTTTTCAATCATCCAAATCATCAACTTTCATTCACTTCTTCTATTTGTTTTCCTAATTTGAACTTGTTTTTTCTTTGATTTTATCTTCTAAAAACATCAATGATTTTGCAAAAAGTTTGAAGCAAAATATTTTGTTCTTCATGTTCATCATAAACTCTAGCTTGTTCTGAACTTATTTATTTAAACAATCTTTAATCCTAGACAATTTCTTCCTCCTATTTTCTCTTCTTCTTTTTCTTTTTTGTTGAGTTTTGAAGAGAGTTCATCTACATAAAATAACAGTTAAGAATTTTTTTTTTTTCAAAGTTCTTCTGATATGATAACATGCTAATATATGTTTCTGATATTGCATGCTGCAAACAGTTTGTTGTAAACTTAGCATAAGTAAGGAAGATTAGAACTTCCAATCTATCAACTTTCTAGAGAAGAATATTACAATCCACTTTCAAAATTATTCTCAAAAAAAAAAAAAAAAAAAAAAGCAATGAAACAGTGTCTTCCACCATGTAAGCTTACCATCTCAATATGGTATAAATTATATATATTGTATATATATATATATAAATCTTCTTATTCCAATATTAATTATCAACATTTTTTTACATACAGTGACAGAAGAAGCTACGAATTCTGTCACCACCACGACCACCTCCACCGCCTCCGCCGCCACCGCCGCCTCTGCCGTACCATCCACACCATCAAGTTCAGAAACTGTTTCATTTGAAGAACCCGTAGAGAGGAGAAGGAGATACAGGGGAGTGAGACAGAGGCCATGGGGAAAGTGGGCAGCTGAGATACGTGATCCACACAAAGCTGCAAGAGTCTGGCTCGGCACATTCGACACGGCAGAGGCCGCCGCTCGAGCCTACGATGAAGCTGCTTTAAGATTCAGAGGAAACAGAGCCAAACTCAACTTCCCGGAAAATGTCAGGCTCGTACATCCCCAACCACAGCCACCAAATCTCCAAAACTTCAATTCAGATTCTGCGCCAACCAATTTAGCTCCAATCTTATCTACTCAGCCATTGCAGCCACCACCACAACCACCACAACAACTTTACCAGCCCCAACCCTTTCATGGCTCCTCTGACTTTCTCAGAGACTACTTTGACTACTCTCAGTTGCTTCAGAGCTCCACCGACTTCCATGCACAGCAGCAACAACAACAACAACATCCTACAAATCTGCTACAGCAAATGTACTACAATTCCCAACTGGCTTCACTTCAATCTTCCTTGTTAAATCCACCATCATCCTCCAGTTCCCCTTCTACATTACCATCCTCTGCTTCTGCCTCTGCTTCATTTCCTCTGTTCTTCTCTGATCAGAATCAGCAACTTAGTTTCTTCCGTCCGCCGCGAAATCAGACTAATCCTGGTGGTTCTTCTGATTTCCCAGCACCATCTTGGTCACAGTCCGGCAACAACCCATCCTCTTCCGGTTAATACTTTCATGAACAATTTTTGTTCCTTTATTTTATTAATTAGAGCATTTTCTTGTCACTAGGTTTTTATTATTTTTACTATATTATATAAATATACCTCTGTATTTTGCACGTAGTTTTGTTGTAGTTGTTTATGTCATCCTAGTATTGTAAAGCGAAACACAAACAGCAAAGAGAATATATAATGATAAAGCAAAGAGATAGAAACAAGGCAGCACTTAGGATTTAGGTGTAGTTTGTTCTCAGAAGATTTGATGTCTACATTCTTTTCTCAGTGACTATCTATGGAACGATGTAGAAATATTTTTTTAACCTGTCTGCATTTTGCTTTACATCCGGAGATCAATTAAAGAATGCTTTTTTCCCATTTTGTTTGTAAATAAAATAATTTTTTGTGCTGATGTTGATCTTGATTCTTCATGGTTATCCTATGCGTTATGGGAATTCAGCTTATGCTCCTTTGGGAATTTACCATTATACCCTGTTTGTGTTGATCTTCACACCTAAAACTGTGGATGACGATCAGATTAAACTAGAATAGCATATAATTTGTTCATGATGGATCCTATCCAAAATGTGAAGGGATATGAATGAGACTGAAACCCACCAAGATTTATGGTGGGTTTTTTTTTAATTTTTTTTTTCTGTTATCAAACCTTACGACCAATTTCGGGTTAGGCTCAGGTCATTAAGAGTCCGACTCAAGCCTAACAAGATTTTTTTTTCTTTTCGATACAAGGGATATTGAGGGAGGAGGAAATCGAAACTAGAACTTCAGATGCATTAGTAAATACTCTTAACCACTTGAGTTACAAGCATCTTGCGAGCCTAACAAGATTATGTAAGAGATAAAAATTTGTAATATTTTCTAGTAGGGCAAGACATGAACATGAAAAGTGGAATAACCGAATTTAACATTTTTATTATCATCAATTTTTTTTTTTTGGAAAGAGAGAGAGGAACATTTTTTTAGTTGATTCCTTAAACTAATGGGCTTAGCGGATAACAAGTAAGTAGAGCACTATTTTTGTCGTTAACAATTTATTTCAACAATTCAAAGGGAATAAGGAATTAGAATATTGGAACACTTGAATCAGTCCTTCATTTGACCATTGGATATGGTTTAATTTTTCGTAGAATTTTTTTAGAAATACGATCACAATAGGTCATCCATGCCATAAGCTTCCTATGAATTGACGATTCAAAGCCTAAATTTCAATTAAAATGTAGAGCAAGCTTCAACAACTGTATTTTCTTCATTATTTTATGGAAAGAGTGCTTGCCCTTAGTCTATATAATTATGATAATGATGAAAAATCTCTATAAATCTGATCGTTTTTCTTATTAGTTTTCTGAATGATTAGAAATTGTTCTTTATAGTAGAAGATCGCGTATCATTATGTGACTAACTTTAAGGGATATTTTCATTAATATATAGCTCATTTTAGTCTTACAATTCATGTTTTTACTTAGTAAGGTAATCTACTCTCTATTTAGGATTTCACATTTAGCTTGCATCAAGGAGAGCTGATAATATTGTTGAGCAAAAGACATGAACTATTGCTTTGTCTTATGTGTGAAAATGTTTGTATGTGGACGAAACGACACCTTTAATGTTGGTCATAGTGACCGATTTAAATGGAGATTTGACGCAATGCGATGTGAGTGAACAAATTGATGTGTGGACCAAAATAGTGAGGACTACATTGAAAATTTAAGAACTCAAATGAGAATTTTTGAAAAGCTCAGGACCATTTGTAATAAAAACCTTAATAGTTTTTTGTGGTGGAAGTTTCTTCTTTTTCTTTTTCAAGCAAAATTAAAAAACAAAAAACAAAAAAGGGTAATAACAATAACATCCATTGGTATGAATGATAATCTTTTTTTTTTTTTTTTAGTACAATCGATAATCTAAACTATAAGGGGAGAGGGGGTTCTCACTCACACTACCAAATACCATGGAGGTTCGAACCTCCACCAGTCTACAAATCAAGACCCTTTTTCACTGGGTTAAACCTTGTTGGCATCTCTTTTCTTGTTTAAAAAGAATGAAAATTGTATAAATCAGTGAGACCAAAAAGAGAGTCGAAAGAACCCCACAACTATGAATAAGACCCATGTCCACTGGCGGCACAGCCCGCAAGGCTATGATGGGCTATAGCCCAGGTTAGTTTTTGAAAAAAAAAAAACTCATATATATGGTCCACTTGTAACTACGATACATGAAGGAAATATGAAATCTTGTTTTAATGAAAGGTTTTTGAAGAAAAAAGAAAATGTATATGACCACCATAAATTACAATGTTAGGGAAATATTATTTTTCTCAAGTTTGTTTGTATTCTCTCGAGAATTGTAGGGCACAACTTGAATAGGTATACTTTCAATTATGTTGTTAAACATATATCCATTTTTATAATATGTATTTTTTTTTTATTGCATTTAATATGTATTTGTTTTACGTTAAACGTATTTAGTTTTTAGTTTATAGATTTAATATATACTTTTATTTATAGAAAACTATAGAAACTATAAGTTTTCTTTATAAAACAAAAAGAATTGAGCTATCCCACCCGTGGAAAAAGTTATGGTTCTTGCCCATGTCTGATAATGATCTTACGTTTTCATGGAAAAGTGTCTCTTTATCTGAATAGTTTTTCCATTAGAACGCGCTTCTAAATACAAAAAACGTGCAGGATATGTTCTTTTCAGATTGCTTGATCTGATCATTTTAGGGTTTTGAACTTTTTTGGTTTTTTTTAAGCTCAGGTGCGCATTTCACATTGGATTCTTCGTCGAGGTCCTCGATGCATTTAGAAGGCTATGGGTAAGTGTCATAGTAGGCCACCCATTAAAAAACAAGTTGAAGGTAAATAAAAGAAGAAAAAAAAAAACAATTTGAGGGGATGTTCAAGTTCTTTATCTTGGTACAAGTAGGTGAAAAATAAACAAATTAAATCCAAAGAAATTTTTATTATTTTCATCAGAAACGTACCAAGAACAATGTCCTCCTTTTTATTTTTATATGTTATAAAATAAAAACGTACCTATATTAAGTAGCAAAACCAAAACATGGTTATTTTGAAATTGAAGTTTCCGTATAATCCAAGTCACTGTCGCTTTCTTTCCTCTAGAATGTCTTTTTCCCCAAGACCACCCGAAAAAAATAAAAAATAAATAAAACGAATCCCTTTTATACGATTAGGAAGGCAATGTCCATGTGGGGAGACTCAAAAAACTATGATATGGGTGGGTCCCACGTACCACGTGTGAAGCAACCTGATGGAGCAATGGCTGATGACACAATGCATGCACATAGGGAGAGGAGGAGAGACATCCGAAGGCTAAGACGTGTCTTGTTTTGGTGAACACAAAGGAAAGGAGAACCACCCAACGTTTGGTAACCACAAATTTTAGACACGTGCTACAATTCTTGGTTCTTGGACTCTTTTTATAATTGAAAATGACCTAACAAAGAAGGACCCGAAAATCGGCGTTGTGTTTCACGGTTTGGGGTGAATCATGATTGGAGGTATTTTTGGCAGTTCACCTACCATTATGCTTTGTGGGAAAATTTGCCGGGGGGGGTAGGGATGCTTGATAGCTCCTCAAGAAGATGTTTGGCACTTGAGCCACGCATCATGCGATGTGAGTTTTTTTATATCGGTCTTTTTCTTGTTGTGTGATACGTTACGTAATGTGACGAGACGATGGAGACATAGGTAGTGATTGAACTTTGTGAAAAATAGGTTTCTTTAGGCTGTTTTGGGCCTACCTCTCTGCGTTGGGCTAGTGGTCCTATTTTTGTTTAGGTTGTTGTAATCTTCGGTCTTAGGATGGGCCTCCTATCAATATCACGCACTGTATTTTTCTCTCTATAGTGAAGTTCACTTTTCGACTAAAAGAAAGTTCATTTACGTACGATTGAAGATTGAAGATTGAAGATTGAAGAATGTTGATCCAAAAAAGTGGTTCAGCACTTTTGGGCCCAACTTAGTGATGTTTGGGTTTTTGGAATGCTCTGGACCTCGGTAGAGCGATCGATTTGCAAAAATAAGCACGCTTGGTAAGAACTAGGGTACCAGTGTGGTACCGGCCGAAGGTACTAGTGTGCCCCTTTTATAAGTCTTGGGAGATGTGCAAGTTGTGTAGATTTTCGATGTGGGACTGTAGACATTCACTGTAGGTGTTCCACATGTCCAGAGGGTATTTGTGGTATGCTCTTGCGTTCGGCAGTCAGGGGGTGCTGAATTCTGCATTACCGATTCCCTCTTTAGTCCAAGTGTCGTTTCCTTAGTGGTCTGCCAATTGTGGTATAAACAAAGAATAATAAAGATGATTTTTTTTTTCATTTAACTTTTGCGAACAATTTTTTTCTTTTTAAATTGAGAACTGCAAATTATGGACATATTGGTGGCTCGACTCAGACTAGATTGGAGTTGAGTTGAATTTAGTTCTTATGAGTTCGATTCCTCTAATTCAAACATGTAATGATGTGAGACAATGAATTGTTGTCAGATTTAATAAGCTCAACCCTAACATCTATAAGTTAATCAAACAGCAGCCCCAAGAAATTCATTTAATTTAATTGAAATAGACTGTACTGAACCACCAAATAGTCTGCAGTTATTCAATCTCTTGTCTTGTTGTTGGACTAAAATGAGAGATTATGGATAGCTATAAGCTTACACTCCTGATATTGGCCTAATTAGGGAGATCCAATAGGTTAGTTCGATTAACCCATTAGGCTTGGATTGTTTGGGTGGGTATGGGCGTCGAGACATGTAAAGAAAAATACTTTTCATTTTTAGATGAGGTTTCTTTTTTTCCTATAAGAAGGTCTATATACTTTTCATTTTTATTTATTTCGAGAGAAATATTTTGCCTTTGAAGAGATTGCTGAAGATTTACTTGTTTTACAATCAATTAAAAGGGGAACACGTAGCAAACATGGGTTTAGCCAAGTTGGCTAAAGCGAATGTACTCCCCACTCTGTATCTGAGTTCGAATCTTCTCCGTAAACTTGCTTGATCGAGATTAATATTCTTATTTTCACACATTATTTAACTTTATTCACTTTGTGATTTTATCAATAACAAATACATTCGGCACTACATTCTTCTCTTTTTTTGTTTGGTTTACAAGGGTGGCCAAGGATGAAGGGAGATCCCAAGTTATAGGCTTAGAATGTAGGGTTCAATGCTTACGAGCCCTAAGCCAGATGCTTACCAACTGAGAAGTGACAGTGCATCCAATGTCCTTATACAACCTCACCAAATGGACTCTGTTAGATATTGTTTGAGGAAGCTCAACCCCATCAGAACTCAAAGCTTTTTCGCAAAACACAATCGAATCAACGATGCTTGCCGCCGTATAGTTGACCATATCATCTTCCTCCTTCACCCCCTCTAGTGTGCCTTGGAAAGCCAATGCCACTGATCCGTACGATTGTGCACACTGTTGAATAGCTTTGGTGCCGGTCTCCATCTGCATATAACTGTTAAACAACTCTTGTGTATCTGTAGCAGTTTCTGCAGCTATCTCAAGAACATTTATAGCAACATCTTTGAGATCGTTGGATGCAGAGGATCGAATTCGAGCATCTGACGAAAGAGTTTTTACGCATTCGGTGTAGTTTTGATGGAATGAGTCTCGGGTTTGCTTACAAATACTTCTAAGTAATGGAGAGGCTCTTGCGTCTGCGGGTGCAGGAGAAGAAGAGAGGAACAAGAGGAAGAAAGCAAAGAACAAGACATAAGAAAGTTGGGAGTCCATTGAAGGTAGACCAAAAGGCTAAATTATTGAAGTCTTGTTTTTATTAGTAACTATTTGGTTGTGTGATGCAATGAATGAATGGGAGTAGGATATATATGAGAACCCCAGGGCCGGTGTGGGTCTAAAATTGAGGAGCGCAGAAACTGGAGAACCATCTTGTTCTAACGTGTTCATGAACAGATTTTGTTGTTAGTATTGTTTTTTTTAAATATTTGTTGTTGTGTTTGTTCTCAAGGAGCTGGATCCTCTGTCAGTTACTTTTTCTCGGCACCCGACAACAAATTATCAATCATGATCATTTGAGAGATCCAATGGTCAAAATTGTGCCTCAAGATCATTCTAAAACCATTTCTGAAAAACCAAACGTGGATGCATTCTATTGTCATTAATTATTTTGTAGATTTATTTGCTGAAAAGCCAACAAGAACTATTACTGCATAATTTTGGGGGCAAGTACTACATAAATTTTTTTTGGTACCAATAAAGTAACTCTAATTAATTTTTTTGGTTCATCAAATACACATTGTTTGCTTATCATTTATACCATTTATGCCTTTTTTTTTTATTTTTAAAATACAAGAGATCTTGAGGGAGAGGGATTTGAATACAAGACTTCAAATGCACGGGAATTGCTCTTAACTACTTAAACTACAAGCCCCTTGCTATACCATTTATACCTTATTTGCTAAGACTTTGTTTGTACCATAATCAACTGAGCACATTCGGCATTGGGAGACCACCACGCAGACATACCCATAGCCTGCCGAAGGTAACACACTTCTGGGAATCCCTAAACAATGATGACACCATCATGATTTTAGCTACCGAAGACACATTCCTCCGATGTGGCAATTGCCTGCCGAAGGACATTGTTGAAGCCCTCAACTACAAAACCTAAGCCTTGGACACGTGTTGCCACCACGGTGATTTGCACAAAGTCTCACATCGAAACTTTGTGCAAACCCCTACTTTCATTTCTTTATAAGAGAGGAATAGTGCCCAGATAAAAAAGTAAATACTTTTCACCTTTACTATTACTTTGTCAAAATTACTGTGTACCCCACACTCGCTAACTTAAGCATTGGAGAGCCTTCGGCAAGTATCACATCGGTACCCGAAACTTGAGGATTGTTTCTTCCATCCTTCTTATGCAGGATCACTTTGTGACCAAAGATCTCTTTTGCCAAAGGTCCACAACCCCCTAGTCATGCTGAAGACTCCATATTTCTTCTATCTAAGTTGAATCCAATTTTGAGCATCAGACTTCATGAGCTTTCAAGCTTCATTTTGTTCGGTTCCTCTTGATGAGCTTCAACCTTCACCTTAAGTTAGAGACATTGTTAAACGGTATCTAACAAGGAGATTTAAGAAAAACGAAAATAACGAACCACCGATAAAACTATTAGATCAATTTTCTAAAAATTTCATGGACAATAAAATCTTTTGCGAAAACATTAGCAAGTGAGATGATATGTGTGTTAACTTTCAAAGAGACGGGCCAACCGCCCACTACTAACAAAACCAATATTAGTCAATATGTGAACACCACATGTTGGGAAAGGGTAAGGTAATGCCCATTAATTCAGGCCTAGTGAATCAACCGGCTCTGATACCATGCTAAATTTCAGAGAGACGGGCCAGCAGCCCACTACTAGCAATACAGATATTGTCACCAATTTAACCACCTACAAAGCCCACTAGGTGTTGGGTTTTATCACCAAAGGCCTTGGTATTATTAGGAGTGGTGCCATTCATTATTTATTGTATTTCATTTAGTTTCCGATGTGTGACTTATATTCTTCAGTAATGTGGAATCACATCAAGAGAGTTTGATTAATAGAACTTGGTCCTACAAATGCACAATTAATTGTTGTGAAAATTTGCTCAATGTGATGTCAGGGTGGTTTGGAGCTTGGCTCACTATGTTTGAAGGAAGAAGGAAGAAGACAGGCAAGTGGTCGGCAGTTGCATCCAGATTGTCAATTTTTGGAAATTGTTATTGCAAATACATAGTGCTTGTTTGGCAATATGCGAGGATAGGGACAAAATTGATGTGTGGACTAAAAATTTAAAGACTACATTAATATGTGATAAGGTTGATTTTTTTTTTTTCACAGCCAAGTATAAAAACAAAAAAACAAAAATGGCCAGTAACAATAGCATCTCAATGATAATCTCTCTTCTTCTTCATCTTCTTTTTTTTATATAATAAAAACTAAAATAAAAGCGATATTCTAAACTACATACGGGGCAATTTCTCTCACACACAACTATTAGGGTTTGAACTTGAGACTACTAGTTTACAAGCAAAGAACCTTTTCCACTAAGAGCTAGACCCCATTGGCAATCTCTCCTTTTGTTTTAAAACACTGAAAATTGTATAAACCAATGAGACCAAAAGGAGAGTCCAAAGATCCCACAACTATGAACGAGTCCCATGGCTAATAATAATCTTACGTTTCAAGGAATTCGAATCGAATGTGCTTCTAAATACAAAAGACGTGCTGAACATTTGCTTTTTAGATTCTGATATGATCTTTTTAGGTCCTGTTTGGTTCACGGAACGGATATAAGGGGAAATTACTTCCCATGTTTTTGTAACTCTTAGGGGTTTTAACTCTTTTTATTTTATTTATAGCTTTGTTAAGCTCAAGTGCCCCTTTCACATTGGAATCAATCATTAGTAACTATTAGCTTGGGTGATGCAATAAATGAATGGGAATAGGATATATATACAGTTGATCAGTGCATAGTTATATATCATTTTGTACCCTTCTAACTTATGATTTGATTATGTTTTTGAGTTAAACTTGTGCTTTTAATAAATTTTGTGTTTGTTTCAATGTAATAAGCTTGAGACTCATTAAATGCATTTTGGAGACAAGTTAGCTCAAAACGGTGTCTGCAGATCAGTCAACTTCACGAATTGGACTGTACTTTCTTAGGATGAACCAGATGATGAGCCCTATATCATTGGAAAGATACAGAAGTCTAATTTCTGGAGCATTTTACGGTTCATGATTCCGAGTTTCCTAGAGGAAGTTATGCAAGTTTTGGCAGCTTAAGGTCAAATTCGGAAGCATCTGCGTTACTGGGCCAAAAATGACATTTGAAGGTCTTTCCGATTTTTTCTTGAGTTGGGCTGCATATGCTTGGAAAGATAATTCAAAGGGTTTGAAGATCCAGATTTTTCCAGATTTTTTAGGAGGGAAGATCAAGCCCAAAACAAGTACACAAGCTGACTGCAATGCATTGTCAATTCCAGTCTATTTTCAGCAGTCAACTTGCAAGGCCCAACACATACACTTGTACTGCTCAGATGAGAATACATTCTTCATAAAAGTTGTTCCAATGGGTGTCTATTATGACATATCCAAATTTGAGCCCCATTGGATACATATTGAAACCTCAGGCCTTCCTACACCAAGCCTGGTTCAGAAGAATCGTTTTTTCCATCAACCAAAAGAAAACCCACATGGGTTGGCAGCAAAAGGCAGCCACAATTGAACACCTTTGAAAACTCATGTGAAGAAAGCTTGAGCTACAGCAAAAGAAGTATGGAATGGAATTGATTCCAACCACACTAACATAGACAAAATGAAGTGGGAGTTATGAATTGTATTAAAAGAGGAATGGTGGTGTTGGAATTCATCATGATGTTCCTCCCTCTTAGCCCTATAAATAGAGAAGTCTTCAAGCTTCATAAATCACCCCCAAGGGGGGGAGCTCTCAAACACTTCTCTAGAGCTCCCCTCCCTTCTCTCCCTCAAATTCTCTTAGTTTCTCTTTCTAGTTTTCAATTGTTGTAATGAAATTTTTGTGCTGAAATTTTCCTTAAGTTTTTCTTAGTTCCACTTTACTTTTCATTGTTATGTAAATTCTTTTCTTTAGTTTTAAGTTTGATTAGTTTCCAAGTTTCAATTATGGTTTTTGTTCTTATTCATTATGCTTATAAGTTAATATGCTAGTTTGAATGATTGATCACCATTTAGGCTTGCATGTTAGCTATCTTGGTTTGAATTAAGAGTAGACACCATGCTTTAATTCGAATTGAACTATGAATAGAAAGAGTATGTATGGACATTCGACAATAGGAATTAGATACATACTTGGTTGTTTAAAGTGTTCTTCTATGCTTAATGGATTCCTAATGCTTAGTTTAGGTTAGACAACAGATGATCAAATTCGGGAATTAGGAATACAAGAGGTTAGAACCAAACACCATGGTTTAATCATACTTTAGTTAGAATCAATCCGTTAATCTAATTGAACTTGGGAACTTATCTGCTTGAGTTATTTTCTTTTCTTTCTTTCTTGTTTTATTTATTTTCTTTCTTGTTTTTCTGTTTTGTGTAGGAAAACTGAATTGGATTATTCAATCACCAATCCATGTGGAATCGACCTCGCATTTACATATGCTATACTACCGAACGGCTCGTGCACTTGCGAGTATCACAAGTTGAGGATGCAGCTGAATCCATTTTGGTGTAGCTGAATCGACGCAACAACAGTTCCTTCTATTTAGGTTTCCTCAAATATAGTTTTCTTTTAGGGACATTCTTTAGGGCCAATTACAATATATATATTTTCTCAACGATCTGAACTGCATGTATATTTTTAGTCTACATTCATAGATCATCCTTGCAACAAATTAGAAAAATCGAAAACTGTTTCGACTTCTAATTGTGTCCTACAAAATCTATGAACACAATGCTTCAAGAAAGTACTAAAATTTCAATAATTTAATTGAATAGTCAAATGATATCTGATTCAAGTGAATTTTATAGAGATGATCTTTGAATGAAAAAAAAAAAAATAGAGAGTTTGGATTAGTGAAATACAATGTGGAGTGGGCCCTACAAGCTCTCTCTCTCTCTCTCTCTCTCTATATATATATATATATATATATATATATATATATATATACAATCCTCTTCCACTGAGGGATCCCTAAAATAATTTTATTTGAGGGACACCCTTTAGGATACCTACGAATTTTCTTTCAACGATCCAAGCCGTCTAACTTTCAAGTTTTCATTCGCATCCTTTCAAAAAATTAGACAAATTGAAAATCATTAAGGCATCTAATTGCAAGAAACTAAATAGACAAATAGGGTGCTTCAAGAAAAGACTAAAATAACAATCAATAATTGAGTGGTCAAATGGTTTTGTATTAAAGTGATTTTTGCAGAGATGATCTTTGAGGGAATTTCTCAAAAAAAATAGACGGTTCGGATAATTGAAAAACAATGTGTGGTGGGCCCTATAAGGGTGTCTTTATTTGAGGAAATTCTCCAATAGTATTTTATGTAAAGGATTGGTTATATATTTCTAATCTCGACCGTTGAATCGCATGTATGTTGCATATTAAATCTACCAAGACATCTAATGAATGCAATCAAACGGCCGAGAATAGAAATATGCAACAAATCCTTAAGTTAAATACTTTTTGGAGAATCTCACTATATATATAATTATATATCATTGGCATCATATTTTATACACAAGTTTTGCACAATTTTTAGGCTATTAAAAACTAAGCATTAAACTTGACTTCATTGACCGTGATTGTCTCTCAGCACCCATAAGTGCTTTACTAAGTAATGGTTGTCCATTTGCTCCCACATGTCGTTCATAAATTCTTGTCAATGCCGTGTTCATGGGATTGGGTTCGAACACCTCTAGTTCATCATAATCATACTCATCCTCCACAATCATGTTATGGAGGATGATGCACGTCATCATAATGCTCCAAAGCACTTCTTCATCAAACATACGAACAGCCCCCTTAATAGATTGCCAACTAAGCTCGGAGGATACCAAAACACCATTTCACATATTTTCTACAACCCTCTTGATAGGTGGCAAAAGATTTTCCTTCTCCGATTGGGGATGAGGAATTGTTTTGATAAATGTTGTCCACTTCGAGTAAATTCAATCTGCTAGGTAGTACCCACCCGAGTAGACGGTATTGTTGATTTCATATGTGATTTGATGGGCTTGACCTCTAAAAACATCGTTGAACACCGGGAATTGACCGAGCACGTTGAGGTCATTTTGAGATCCCGCAACTCCGAAAAAAGCTTACCAAACCTAGGTATCGAATGATGCAACGACTTCTAGAATGGTACATTTTTGGCCTTTCCTATTCCCATAATCTCCTTGCTAGGTAGTTGGGCAATTCTTCCATTGCCAGTGCATGCAGTCGATGCTTCCAATCATGCTTGGGAAACCTCGAGCCTTGGCTTTTTGTAGAAGCCTTTGGAGGTCCTTAGGTGTAAGTTTGAGGAGATAATCCCTCATGTAGTAGTTTCGATTGCATCACAAAATCTGACCAAGCTCTCTAGGATAGTGGATTTCTCCATCCTATCAATCTCATCCATCTCGTCTGTAGATGCGCTAAACGCTAGCATCCGTAAAGAAGTTGTAAGTTTTCGCTCTGGAAGAAGACCCAAAACCGTAGTAGCATCATACTTCTGAAGGAAGTATGTATCGTAATTGGAAACATCATGCATGATTTTATTGAACAAATGAGGTTGCATTCTATTCGGCCTTGAAAATCAAAACTAGGGTACAACGAATTTGGGATAAAGTAATCCTCCAAGAGATTCTTAGCTCGAGAATGCCTATGTCTATCCACGTTTGGGCTACGACCGACTTGTGAACCACGGTGGCCTTGGCTTGATTGATGAAGCATACCCACTTCCATGGAAACTTGATCATCATCTTCTTCCTTCTCCCTTTCTTCTTCAGCTCATTTGCGCCTTCTTTCTTCATTTTCTTGGTTTTGCCTCTCCAATAACCTCCTTGTGTAAGACATTGAGAGTAGAATGTGTTTTCTAAAATATGAGAAATGAAAGGATAGAGAGGATATGGTATGAGAGGTCTGAGTTGAGGTTGTGGTTTTATAGAGGGATTTAGAAGATAGAGATGACACGTGGCGCAATTTTAAAGGGTGAAAATCTTATATGAAAATATGAGATTTGTATTTTATAATAAATATCGACACCTGACAATCGAGAATCTTATTTGAAAATCTTATCTGAAATTTGAGATATCAATTTTATAATAAATATGGACACGTGGCAACCCAAAATCTTATCCAAAAATGTTATCCCAAAATCTTATCCGAAAATGTTATCCAAAATATGAGATGTGAATTTTATAATAAATATTGACATGTGGCAACTGAAATCTTATCCAAATTAATCGTTAAAAAATTAAAATTAAAGTGAATAGTAATTGCTCTTTGCCATGGCAATGGGTGGAAACACAAATTACCTTTTGTAACGGCTGCTACTATTCACATGAATAGTAACAGCCCTTGCCTCATGGCAAGGGGTGGAAATGCTCTTAGATTATTTCACTTTTAATGGACGAGATTAAACATGACATAACTTTTTGACATAAAAAATAAAAATATTTTTTTTCTCTCTCTCTTGTCTATTATCTCGATTTCTATCACCAATGCATTTTTCTCTCTCCTTTTTCTCTTCCCCAATACGTTCTTTGCTAACACTTTCTTTCATCAGAACAAAAAACCTTCTTGATCTTTCTCTTAATCAATCTCTCCTTCTTCTTGTTGCAATTACTGCTGATAATTAGGTAATTAGGTTCTCTTAATCCATTATTATTTCTCATAACACATCCTCATCACAACTAACACCATTACCCAGATAGAGAGAAAAAATAGAGAAAACGAATGAATGTGAATTCTAAATGAAGTGTGCGAACCAAAGCACCAAGACTACATTGGATGGATTGTGAGGAAAATTAATTAATAGTAGGAGGTAAATTGACAATAAAAAATAGTTTAGATCTTTAATATATATATTTTTAAAGATAAGAGGCAAATTAAAAATACACTACAAGTTTAGAGGACATTTCATCAGTTTAGCATTTTTTATTTTGGGAGCTTCACATATAATAATAAAAACCAACCTATAAAAATAGTCTACAACACCCAAATTCTATAAATAAACCCATTTACATTTTCGAGGAGCTACCAAACAAGGCTCCAATACATCTAAAAATTACAATCCCGCCATTAACTTTTATAACCAAACCTAGACCCAACTTTTAAAAAAAACCCAAATCAACCAACAACCCAATTTTATAAAAAACATAGCCCAACAAAATAAAAACAAAACAAAACAAAATCCAAACAAAGGTCCATACATAGAAGAACTGTCATATTAAAATGGGCCTATTTATGAAAAACCCTTAATAATATTCTTCGAATTCAGAGAGATCGTGAGGGAGAATAGGAATCAAGTGAAGAAGAAATGAACTTATATGGAGGCAACAATGAGTTGATTGAAAGCGTCTCTTAGTTCGCTTGCTAACAGGACTCAACCCAAATTCCACTTTGGAATCCGAGCCGAACCCTGTGTGTGTCCGACACCTGGCGAGTGCCGGGCACAATGACCAAATTGCCCTTCTAACTAAAATCCAAACTTATTTCAAGTTTGACTGCTACCGGAAATCCGGCAAAGTTTATATATATATATATATATCCCAACTGCCAGCATGCATTCAATTTTCATCCAGACAAACCAACTACAATTAAACTGCCTCTAGCCTCTCCTAACCGAATAGATTGTTCTGCCAGCAACAACTGAATCAAAGATACAATACAACTACGTTCCTAGGTTCCGAGATAACTTAACTTAACCACTTTTCAATCACTTGGTCTCGTGGCTACACCTGGTAACTCTAGGTTGCCTACGTACCCTTTACAAGGGATCAAGCCACACGTAGTTCTTTTCTTATACGTATCAATTCTTATTATTTGTCGTAGATCAATATGATATCAAACAATCCAGGTCTTATATTAACAATATACTCGCTAGCGTTCACCAGCTATCCTAGTATCAAAACCAGACCTGCATGTTTACATTTATTTAAACAGTCCATCATTCAAACAATACGACTAGTCCAACATTATTCTGTCAATACCTCGTATTACCATGTGTGACCTAAAGTCGACTTGAGCTGCAATCCTCGTTGGATCAGGAGACATTTAGTCCAACTGATCCGCATTCCTCACTCCAGACGGTCTAGGTATCCTTAAGACTCGTGGGGCAACAGTCAATCATACTGACTTAATAGAAGGCAACATAAATCATGTTTGGGTATCTAAGGTGGTATTAAGAAAATATAAATTTACTGGAAGGATTAAAAAAAATAAATGAATTCTCAATCAGCTTAAAACTTTGCTGCCATGTCACATGATAATGCTCTAAAATTCTTATTTTCTATATTCCTTAGGCATTCTCAACTCGGCAGCATATAAATAAAATATTTAAATTCAGCAAAATATGCTAGAAAGTCATAAACTATTAAATACTAGTCTAAGATCAATAATGAAATTGAATTGCATAAATTTATTTATAATAACAAAAGTCCACTTACTGAACCCTTCTAGTTTCATAGAACTATTTGCGTATTACCGGCTTAGATTAATATATCTAGGTATATAATTACATATAATGGAAATAAAGATAAAAGAAATAAAAGAAATACTACTGGAAACATGATTAACCTTTCCTTCAAAGCTTACGTAAAACTCAATTAGAAATACATATATACTTATAAAAATTTATAATTATCTTATTATAGAAAGGTAGGAAAACGAGATACTTATTAAGGTATCATTGACCCAGGGATGTCTCAATATCGGAGACAACCGCTTTACTAAAATATAAGTTTTCCTCTTTAACTCATAAAACAAACTCTTAACTTAAAAATTTATTGCAATTTGGGAAAAATCCTTTAATTTAGAAAGCTCGCCACCCGGACGTACCCCCATCTATATCCCGACAATTCCATCCTCGCAGGCCTCGTAAACACAGGGTTAATCAAGCCGCATTCCTCGCAGGTCTCAGAGACACCAAGTCAATCCGAGCCGCAATCCTCGCAAGTCTCGGGGACACCAAGTCAATCCAAGCCACCATCCTCGCACCAACCACCATCCTCGCACCGCACGTTTCGGGTGTCTCCCAAACTCGTGGGGCATGTCATAAATGACATATAGTTTCAAGACACTTGGGGGGGGGGGGGGGGGGGGGGAACTCCTCTGGTGGGTTTGAAAGTCATATTCAGAAACTTATCACAAACTTTGCCTTCAATTCCACGAATCTATTTTCTGCTACCGAGTGTATGGACTCAATATAGATATACATTTAAGTATTTAACTAGTCTGTTAGTCCCTTCGGACTTTGATTAACAACCCCTTCCAATATTATATTTATAATCTTAACAACACAATTAACCATATGAATAAATAAGTAGGTGATAAATGAACCGATAAATAAACACTCATATTCTTAGAGATTTCCTCAGCTCCAATTATGCATAATTCTCAAACACTGAAATAATCCTTAGATATACCCTCGCATAGTATAATATGCTTCCAATTATGCATGCTTATCCCGAGATTGTATATATTCATGAAATTAATGCCATAATTGACCCAATGAACACTCGCACGTACATGAGCTTCCTAAAAACTCATACACAATAGTAGAGCTCATCATCATTATTTTATCCGCAACCCTGGCCCTGAGTTCCTAGAAGTATGTGCACTAACTTAAAGTCATTTCGATGCCCACAATAGCTTTTTTCAAGGTTTAGAACGGTCTGGAGGTGCCTTGGGGCTCAAAAAGTGATAAAGTACCAAAAAGTCAACTCGGGACCCCGTGGGGTCCACGACCTCAAATTTCAATTCGGAAGTTCCTAGAGGTTCCAATATGCCTAGGACACATGTCCCGAGAGTTTAGTCTCGATCGGACGGTCAGATTAATCACGATCGCACGATCGGATGGTTCTTGTAACCTTAGCCCTAAGGTTGGCATTTTCGGAGTATCCGAGACTCCGATTCACGATTTGTCGAATCCTATACAATCCTGGAATTACCTAAATCCACATATTTTAAATTGACTACGATCCAACGGTTCAAACGTATCAAACCAGGAAATCGCACAATAGGCGAGATCCGTTCAAGGAGAGGCCACCTCAAGTCATTTTCATGATTTTAGAATTCAAAATGTATCTCATTTTTCTAATTTTTGTAATTGTTTGTCACCTGTTGTTCAAACCCATCATTGGTAAATAAATTAAATTTTGGAATGAAAATTCGTTTTCAATTTCATTTATAAAAATCATAATTTGATCATCTACTTTGATTCGGAATTTTTGAAAATTTTTGGAATTTTTTTAGAAAATAGTCGAAAATTTTAAACATATCCATCGATTTGAAAGGTTAAAATTGGCTCAATTAAACAATCATATGACAAAACTCGAAAAACTATTATATGCTATTACATAGAGGTTGTTATCCATTATTGAATAAGTCTTTTATGTTTATTTGCTCATTAAGTTGTATTCAATTCAACATGAAATTAGTCATTATGTGTAGACTAAGATTGAAACCCAATATATTTCAAAAATTAAAAAAATTCGGAATCTTCAGATACATTGCATTTAAATTCCTTGAAAAAGAAAAGCAAACTTTGCTAAAAAAAGATGGCCAACAAACACCATTTGTAGCCCAAACTTTTGGTTTTATTGGATAGATAGTTTCAAAATATTATATTAAAAGATTGTCTTTTTTGGGCAAAGATTACGACCAAGAAATTTTATTCAATTCGTTGTCAATAATTTTTCAGACTGTGATTCTTTTTCGTTTCTTTGCGACATAAATTGAAGAGTAGGGAACACATTGGGCCTTGATCGGTGCATATTTATATATCATTTTGTACCATTCTAACTTATGATTTGATTATGTTATTGAGTTAAACTTGTGCTTTTAATCCCTTTTCTGTTTATCATTCAGTTCATTGGGCCTTAGGTAGCAATGGTGGCTTTGGATAGGAAAATATGCAAAATGGTGCAAAAACGAGCAGACTGAGTTAGCAATTTGTTTCGGCCTTAACTTCCTCCTCCCAACTTGTATTGGCCCAATTAATATGTGGTTGGAAAGAAGAGATTTTGAACTGCAGGATGGACTGCTAAAACGTATCAATTGATGAAGCCAAGCCCAATCCGTGGGCCCATCAAAATGCACACCATACATTCCAGTCTATTTTCGGAAGTCAACTTGCAAGGCCCAAAACGTACACTTGTACTGCTCAAATAGGAATACTTTCTTCATACAAGTTGTTCCAATGGGTGTCTATTATGACATATCCAAATTTGAGCCACATTGGATACATATTGAAACCTCAGGCCCTCCTACACCAAGCCTGGTTCAAAAGAATCGTTTTTTCCAGCAAAGGTGAAGAAAACCCACATGGGTTGGCAGCAAAAGGCAGCCACAAATTGATCACCTTTGAAGTCCCATGTGAAGAAAGCTTTAGGTGCAGCAAAAGAAGTATGGGATGGAGTTGATTCCAACCACACTAACATAGACAAGATGAAGTAGGAGTTATGGGTTGTATTAAAAGAGGAATGGTGGTGTTGGAATTCATCATGTTGTTCCTCCCTCTTAGCCCTATAAATAGAGAAGTTTTCAAGCTTCATAAATCACACCCAAAGGGGGGAGCTCTCAAACACTTCTCTAGAGCTCCCTTCCCTTCTCTCCCTCAAATTCTCTTAGTTTCCTTTCAAGTTGTCAATTGTTGTAACAAAATGATTTTACTAAATTTTCCTTCAAGTTTTCTTAGTTCCACTTTACTTTTATTTGTAATGTACATTCTTTCTTAAGTATTCAAGTTTAATTAGTTTCCAAGTTTCAATTATGGTTTTTGTTCTTATTCATTATGCTTATAAGTTAATATGCTAGTTTGAATGATTGATCACCATTTAGGCTTGCATGTTAGCTATCTTGGTTTGAATTAAGAGTAGACACCATGCTTTAATTCGAATTGAACTATGAATAGGAAGAGTATGTATGGACATTCGACAACAGGGATTAGATACATACTTGGTTGTTTAAATTGTTCTTCTATGCTTAATGGGTTCCTAATGCTTAATTTTAGGTTAGACAACAAATGATCAAATTAGGGAATTAGGAACACAAGGTTATGACCAAACACCATGGCTTAATCATACTTTAGCTAGAATCAATCCGTTAATCTAATTGAACTTGGGAACTTATTTGCTTGAGTTATTTCCTTTTTTTCTTGTTTTATTTATTTTCTTTTTCATTTCTGTTTTGTGTAGGGGAAATGAATTGGATCATTCAATCACCAATCCTCGTGGGATCGACCTCGCACTTACATATGCTATATTACCAAACGGCTCATGCACTTGTGAGTATCACAAGTTGAGGATGCAGCTGAATCCATTTTGGTGCAGCTGAATCGACGCAACAGCCCTACGTTTAGGTACCATTTGGGTTTCTCCTTCTCTTTTCACACTGCACATTGCCATCCAAATTCCAAAAGGGTAGCCTTTCAGCCTAGTTACATTATTTAATCAACTTTACTGCTCCCTGCAAAATTTAGTCCATTAATTCAACTTCTGTCCGAAATGAAAGCAATATGAAATCAAAAGGAGAACTACCTGATCCTTTTGTTTCGTTTATAACAACTACTGTATGAATGGGTAATTGTAATAATTCTACATTTGCAAGATAGGTGAATTTGGAAAAATAGGATTCTTTTTCAAGATATAAAAAATATAGCCACTTGAGAACCCCTCGAGTGAGTCCTCCCCTCGAACAAGGCTCAAATCCCCTTCGAGACATTTCAAACAGTGCTCGAATCCCACTCAAGTGATTAAAGTTGTTAATGTATAGAAAAAATTGGACTAAAAGTTTGTAACATATCCAAAACTTGTCTAGTTTTCGAAAGTTTTCCATATCATTACTGTTGATGAATGGTTTAATATGTAGCCTATACTATTATTGTTTGAGGCTGAGGAAAGGTCCCATTAAGACCCACACCATCTCTTTGAATTGGAGACTATTTGATGTGAAGAGAGAATGTGGTCCTCCAATATTGTTCCTACTACTTGGACTCTAATGCAATCAAATTTAATAATGAGTTGAATGGAAGGTCCCATCTCAAAAATGATGTACTTGAGACTTGACTTGATCCATCTTTCTACCTTCTTAGAATCTTTGATTTGGTTCTATCATTACAAACAATGGGTTTTTGCCACGTGTTGGGCTACTGTGCAAGCCTATAGCTGGAGGTGTATAATTAGGAATTTAGGATCGATTTTTCTAGATGCCGATGCAGCTTCTCCTTGGCCTAAGAAAATTAAGTTCCTTACCCACCAAGCAAAAGCAAGATGGTGATTTGAAGAAATGCTCCATTAATACAACTAATTTGATTTGAATTTGATTAGGGAAATCAATGGGATTTTGTTATATCATCAACGATGTCTCTATTTTGGTGTTTACCTTCAAAAGAAAAGCAAACTAATGCTGCTGAGAGAAGAAGATTAAAAAAAAAGGCCAACAAACACCAATATGTTCTATTGAATTAGTTATTTAGTCAATGATTCTTCGACTGTGACTCTTTCTTTTTTCCCTTTTTTCTTTGTGTGACATAGATTGATAAAGTAGGGAACACTTTGGCCTTACATCTATGGACCTTTAGGGCTGCTCCTCCTCTGTTCACACACTCACCATTATACCTAATCACATTATTAAATAAAATTGTGTTTGAAATGAAATCAAAAGGAGAAGTAGCATATCTTCTTGTTTTTTTGGTTGATAAAAACTAATGTATGATCGGGTAATTGTAATAATTTTTTTTAATTTATAATACGAATAAAAACATCTATAATTTCTCCAGTTGTAGATAAGAAATGTCACATGTAGACGTGGAGCTTCGAACTCTCCCGCCTTTGTCCATTTCATTATCCTTTTTCGAAGAAAATTAGGGACTGATTGTCTCGTGAGTCGTGTGTGTATATGTGTGTGTGTGTGTCTCTCTCTCTCTTTTATGTCATGCAACGGTATACACGTGGATATGGAGATGAGTATATAATATTCGAAAATGCATCACATTACGCTGGCTTGACATCACTAACTTTAAGGGGTGTGACATTTCGATCTCAAGTTTTGTTTAAAACTCGAATTATCACTATTTTAGATGGACGATTCAAAATTTTATAGCACAATGATGGGAAAAATTACAAAAGTTAAAGAAACAAAAGTTAAAGAAACAAATGTAAAGAAAATCCAGCCAACACACAACTGAATATTTAAATCGTAAAACATAACGTAACAGAGAGAAAACTAAACAATCATTGGAAAAACAAAAATCACAAACACAGTTGAAAATATAATTTTGGAAAACAAGATATGGGATCAGATGAGTGAATGAGGACGAGCTTACACCTCCAGTCTCAGTGTCAGTGTTAGTGGTGTCTATCCCCCTCACTTCCCCCTCATTATTGAATTGCCCGGATGCATGTCATTGCAATATATAGATTTATAGGGAATTGATAGTTTTTGTAGGAGAGACGTTAGAGAAAAAGTAATGTGCAAGAACGAAAATTCTACAAGATAATGCTGAGCATATGAATACATAACTAGACAGATCATGTTTCTTCTTTTGCTCTATGTCATTTATTTCTCAGTTATGTGGATCTTTCTTGCAAAGTTTCTATATTTTGGTTGGACATGGAGAGCTGATGACAATTGTGCTCTTGCATCAGGTTTGTATGGGATCTTTTGTTGAAACAGAGGTTCTCCTATCTTCCCATACAAAATAAAACAGAAATTCCATGAAACAGAAATAATACCAGAACTTCCGGATACAAGTGAGAAGGCATTTTCATCTCCTGCCATACCCACGACCACTGTAATACCTTTATGGTCGTCAAAGATGCACCAGTTCATTGTCCACAGATGCAAATTAATTTCATAGTGATTCTTTTATCAACGGCAACAAAGCAGGATCCACTTCATCTTTCGACAGTAATTGAACTATCAACTCCGTTGTTGATGCATCTGCAGAGAAACCCTTCTCCACCATTTGTTGAATCAGTACCATCGCCCTTGATGTCTCTTTGTTACTGATAAGCCCTCTGATAATTGTGTTATATGCGCAACCATCTGGAGAACAGCCTTTCCCTTCCATTTCAACCAGCAAATTTTCTGCTTCACTTGTTAGGCCTCTGATACAGAGTCCATTAATCATTATAGTGTATGTCCTCACATTAGGTCGAAGTCCTTTTGATGATAAACCACAAAAGAGATCCCTTGCAGATTCAATTTTTCCAGTTATAAACAAACCTTCAAGAAGAATATTGTAAATCACAATATCAATATCTAACTTCTTCGCTTCCATTTCACAAAACAATTGCATTGCCCTACAAAGTTGTCGGTTTTTACACAGGCCATCCAGTAAAATAGAATAAGTTCGAGCATTTGGAAGCTGGCCACAAGCTTGCATCTCAGAGAACAACTTTTGTGCATCCTGTATTCTACCTGCTTTGCCAAAACCATCCAGAAGAGTGTTATAGGTAACGGTATTTGCAACTAGTCCCTTATGAGACATATCCAGAAAAAGAATCATGGCATTATCAATCTTTTTTTGCTTACAATATCCATTTATCAATGTGCTGTAGCTAACAACATCAACCATCAAGCCCTTGCTAAGCATTAGTTCAAAAACCTTTTTCGCTTTGTCCATTCTTCCTTGCAAACAGTAACCATCCATTAGTGAATTGTACGTAACCGTGTCAGGTTCAATACCTCTTTGAATCATCATCTCAACCACGCCTTCTGCTTCCACGGCCATTCCCTCCTTACAAAGTGCGTCTACCAAGACGTTGAACGTTAACACATTAGGAAAGATATTTTTACTCACCATTTCATTCAACAACCTTGCAGCTTCTTTCCATTCGCCTAATTTGCAAACTCCATTCATCAAAGAGTTATAGGTAATGACATTTGGGGAAATACCCTTGCTCATCATTTCTGAGAAGAGGTTCAATGCATCATCAACTAGTGTATCCTTACAAAGACTAACGATGATTGTGCTATAGACAACTAGGTTAGGCTTGCAAGCTACTTCCTCCATCTTCCTAAGCAACTGAATAGCAGCACTATTGTTACCTTTCATGCAAAAGCCCCTTATTATTGTGCCAAAAGTAACCACATCGGGCTGACAATTACCTCCCACAATCATTTTGTTGAAAATTCCTGCCGCCTCTGCCACTCTATTCTTGAGAAGATAGCCGCTGATTAAAGTGTTGAAAGTAGTGACATTTGGTTCAAGACCAACTTTGAAAATTTTTCCTAAGACAGATAAACTAAAACCCATTTGGTCCAAATGACAATAACAATTAATGAGAATGGTTAGAGCGTAAACATCAGGTCCAATTCCCGACACATCCATTTGGTTATAAAAGGAGATGACGGCAGAATAATGTTTCAATTTCGCAACTTGACCCAATATTTGATTGAAACGAACAACTGAAGGCGGAGGATGCATTTGAAGCATTCTATCAAACACATTGAAAGCATCCTCAACAGTTGTGATTGTGGGTGCGTTTCTCACTGCCTGGTCTAGTTGGGTTCTTGTAGATTTGATTGGTTTCGAAGGTTGAGAATGAAAGAAAGCAAAGTAATTGCTGGTGAAAACAACAAGAGTGGAGTTAGAGTGAAGACAAGGCATACCTCTCCATCTCCTGCTGCTGCAATAAGAAGAAGAAGCAGCAGCTATATTCCGCATCATCATCTTCAGCATCTCTCGAATAAAATGTGCAAAACTAGCCTTCATTCAAACACGCTTTTTGAGATTTCTGCTTGTTGGAGTATGCACGGCCTCAGGTCCTATTCTACTTTGTACATTAGGAAAGAAAAAGAAAAAAATAACGCAAAAGTCTCGAAACAAACAATTGATTTGTTATTGAAATGAATTTTTATCAATCCAATCCTCCTCCTCTGTGCACACACTCACACCATTATACCTAATCTAATCCTAGCCATTAGAATATTATTGCAGCCACGTATTCTGTAAATACAATTTCTCACGTGTCGACATGGAGTTTCGAACTCACCCGCCTTTGTACCTTTTATTATCTTTTTTCGAGGAAAATTAGGAAGTGATTCTCTCTCTCTCTCATGCAACGATATTTTGCTAGCATCACAATATGCTGGCTTGAAATCAGTAACTTTAACGAGTGACATTTCAATCTCAAGTTTTGTTTTAAATTCAAATTATTGAATTATCACTATCTGAGATGGACGATTCAAAATTTTATAGGACAATGATGGGAAAAATTATGTGAGATGAACAATCCAAAACAACTATCTCAATCATTCAGAACCATGCGGATCTCATCTGTTCTTTCACCTGAAATAGACAACCCTTACTTCCCTGTCAAGCACTTCAGTATGAAATAACAACCAGCTTTTGGTTGGGGAGCAAATGGGCTCCTATTAATTGGATATTGGAGAGTATGTACATATTAAAGAGCAGCCTTTTCATGTGAAAGTTACATAACGCATGTACCAATTTAAGGCAACAGACTTCAGTGATAACTTAAGCAAGTAGATTGCTAATCCAAATACATTTCGAACAGCCAACATAACAATAACAACATTAACTAAAAATACTGTCTCAAAGTAACACTCAGTCATCCAACAAAGTCTTGTAACCAAAAAGAAAAATATTTCCAGTACATAAACAATAGCAACAGCATTTAGATTTATCACCCATCAAACAATGTTTCCAGTACATAAAATCTGTCTGCAATTTCTAAGCAATAAGTTTTAGGAGAAACTTCATGCAAAGATAAAATCTGTCCACCGTGCTCTTGCACCAGTGGACAGGGGTTTGTGTGGGATCTTTTGTTGAAACAGAGGTTCTCCTATCGTCCCATACAAAATAAAACAGAAATTCCATGAAACAGAATTAATACCAGAAATTCCGGATACAAGTGAGAAGGCATTTTCACCTCCTGCCATACCCACGATCACTGTAATACCTTTGTGGTCGTCAAAGATGCACCAGTTCATTGTCCACAGATGCAAATTAATTTCACAGTGATTCTTTTATCAACGGCAACAAAGCAGGATCCACTTCATCTTTCGACAGTAATTGAACTATCAACTCCGTTGTTGATGCATCTGCAGAGAAACCCTTCTCCACCATTTGTTGAATAAGTACCATCGCCCTCGATGTCTCTTTGTTACTGATAAGCCCTCTGATAATTGTGTTATATGTGCAACCATCTGGAGAACAGCCTTTCCCTTCCATTTCAACCAGCAACTTTTCCACTTCACTTGTTAGGCCCCCGATACAGAGTCCATTAATCATTATATTGTATGTCCAGACACCAGGTTGAAGTCTTTTTGATGATAAACCAAAAAAGAGATCCCTTGCAGATTCAATTTTTCCAGCTATGCACAAACCTTCAATAAGAATACGGTAAATCACAATATCAATATCCAACTTCTTCGCTTCCATCTCTCCAAACAATTGCATTGCCCTAGAAAGTTGTCGGTTTTTACACATGCCATCCAGTAGAACAGCATAAGTTTGAACATCTGGAAGTTGGCCACAAGCTTGCATTTTAGAGAACAACTTTTGTGCGTCCTGTATTCTGCCCGTTTTGCAAAAGCCGTACAGAAGAGTGTTATAAATAATGGTATTTGGAACTGATCCCTTATGAGACATATCCAGAAAAAAGCATCATGGCCTCATCAATCTTTTTATTCTTACAATATCCATTTATCAATGTGTTGTAACTAACAACATTAACCACCGTGCCCTTGCTAAGCATTAGTTCAAAAACTTTTTGTGCCTTTCCTATTTGTCCTCGCAAACAGTAACCATCCATGAGTGAAGTGTACGTAACCGTATCAGGTTCAATACCTCTTTGAATCATCAAAAACTTTTTGTGCCTTTCCTATTTGTCCTCGCAAACAGTAACCATCCATGAGTGAAGTGTATGTAACCGTATCAGGTTCAATACCTCTTTGAATCATCATTTCTACCACACCTTCTGCTTCCAAGACCATCCCCTCCTTACAAATTGTGTCTACCAAGAGGCTGAACGTGAACAAATCTGGAAAGATATTTTTACTCACCATTTCATTCAACAACCTTGTAGCTTCTTTCCACTCGCCTAATTTGCAAACTCCATGAATCAAGGATGTATAGGTAATGACATTTGGGGCAATACCCTTGCTCATCATTTTTGAGAAGAGGTTCAATGCGTCATCAACTAGTGTATCCTTACAAAGACTGTCGATGATTGTGCTATAGACAACTAGGTTAGGCTTGCAAGCTCCTTCCTTCATCTTCCTAAGCAACTGAATAGCAGCACTATTGTTACCTTTCATGCAAAAGCCCTTTACTAGTGTGCCGTAAGTAACCACACTGGGCTGACAATTACCTCCCGCAATCATTTTGTTGAAAATTCCTGCCGCCTCCGCCACTCTATTCTCGAGAAGAAAGCCGTTGATTAGAGTGGTGAAGGTAAAGACATTTGGTTCAAGACCAAGTTTGAAGAATTTTCCCAATACAGATAAACGTCCAAATGACAATAACAATTAATGAGAACGGTTAGAGTATAAACATCAGGTCCAATTCCCGACACATCCATTTGGTTATACAAGGAGATGACGGCCGAATAATGTTTCAATTTCGCAACTTGACCCAATATTTGACTGAAACGAACAACTGAAAGCGGAGGACGCATTTGAAGCATTCTATCAAACACATTGAAAGCATCCTCAACAGTTGTGATTGTGGGTGCGTTTCTCACTGCTTGGTCTAGTTGGGTTCTTGTAGATTTGATTGGTTTCGAAGGTTGAGAGTAAAAGAAAGCAAAGTAATTGCTGGTGAAAACAACAAGAGTGGAGTTAGAGTGAAGACAAGGCATACCTCTCCATCTCCTGCTGCTGCAATAAGAAGAAGAAGCAGCAGCAGCTATATTCCGCATCATCATCTTCAGCATCTCTCGAATAATAGCACTGAGTAAGAAAATGTGCAAAACTAGCCTTCATTCAAACACGCTTTTTGAGATTTCTACTTGTTGGGAGTGTGCACCGCCTCAGGTCCTCTTCTACTGATAAGGAGCTGCTTTTGCCCAAGGGCTGGCGGCTGGTCTAGGTTAAGAGTGAGCCTACGGTCAGTTTTGAAAAGCAAAAAAATGTGGTGCAGCAAAAGCTGCTTTTCCAATTGCTTTAGCCTATGAGGATCTGCCACGTGGCGACTTCAATAACAATTGCCTAACGGCTAGTTGTTGGGCTGTTTAGTTTTTTATTTTATTTTATTTCCAGTTTTCAACGGCTAGTTGTTGGGCTTTTTAGTTTTTTAGTTTTTTTTTTTTTCAGTTTTCAACGATTAGTTGAGGCCTTTTTTTTTAATTACTCCAAACCCTTTTTACTTGTTTATTCTTTTTGTGTTGCTTTTTTTTATATAATCCAAGCCCCTCAAAATTGTTTCCAAAAATAAACTTTTGCGTCGCTTTTCTTATGCTTTAATTGTTTTTTTGTCACAAATAAAATAGTAATAAAATAAACTTAAATAACAAGTTGTGAGTGTTAGCCCCTAAATCCTCATCATCACTAGAACCTCAAAATTTTGAGAGGCTAGATTTTGCGAATAGTACCATTTTGAGGGGCTAAAACAACGCCGTTGCCCCTTCACCTTGCATTAGACATGCTCTAACTTGGGAATATTATGGTTAGAAAAATCCAAGTTCATTAACATATTTAAAGAGAAACAAAAGTACCTTTAAATGACGTCATAACCGCCAATGACGTCTTGTCCAATAAAAAATGATTTGTGGTCTTAGATTCAAACTTCAAGTAAACCACTTTTCATATTTTTAAATTATGTGTCAAAGTATTATTATTATTATATTTAATAAGTATTTGATAACAAACAAAAATAAAAATATTATTATGTTTTATAATTTCTAAAGTATGTTAGGATCATCATCGCACATTTTAATATGTGTACTGTACTATATGTATCACATCAACAAATAGTTATTTGTTGGCAAAAAAAAAAAAAAAAAAAATAGTTATTTGTTTATTATTTTTAATTTGTTATTCAAGTATATAACAATTTCTTGACAAAAAGAGGTATACAACAATTTCACTATCTCATCTCATCTCGACACTATGCTAATCACTCCTCCGGAATGAAGAACATGTCGTAGTAAGTAATATCAGTTGAAACATGCCCTAAAAGGAGAACATGTCCGGAAGGAAGAACTTATTCCTTGATCCAGACTAATATAAGTTTCTTTCTTTGATCATACTTGGACACATAATTTATGTTTATTCAGTTTGTTCTTTAATAATCGTAAATACATTCCCTGTACATTCTTTTATCTCACTCTTCTATCTCAACTCTACCATAACGTGTAGGGTTCAATGCTTTTGACCCTTCAGCCCGATGCTTGCTAACTGGGAAGTGAGGGTGAATCCAATGTCCTTATACAAGCTCACCAAATTGACTCTGCTAGATATTGTACGAGGAAGCTTAACCCCATCAGAACTCAACGCCTTTTCGCAAACGGCGATGCCATCAGCGATCGGTGCCACCGTATACTTGACCATATCGTGGTCCTCCTTAACTCCCTCTAATGTGCCTTGGAAAGCCGATGCCACTGATCCGTACGATTGTGCACACTGTTGAATACCTTTGGTGCTGCTCTCAGTCATGCGTAGATAACTGTTAAACAACTCTTGGGTGTCTGTAGCAGTTTCTGCAGCTATCTCAAGAACATTTATAGTAAGATCTTTGAGATCATTGGATGCTGACGATTGAATTCGAGCATCTGACGAAAGAGTTTTTACGCATTCGGTGTAGTTTTGATGGAAAGAGTCACTGGTTTGCTTGCAAACACTTCTAACTAACGGAGACGCTCTTGCATCTGCGGGCGCAGGAGAAGAAGAGAGAAAGAAGAGGAACAAAGCGAAGAACATGACAGGAGAAAGTGGGGAGTCCATTGACCAAGATATGAGAAGTTTTCTTGCTAAATTGTTGAAGGTTTCTTGTATTAGTAAATAAGTGATTGTGAAACAATGAATGAATGGAGTATATCATATATATGAGAATCCTAAGGCCGGTATGGGTCTAAAATTTAGGAGCGTAGAATCTGGAGAACCATCTTCTTCTAACGTTGATGAACTCTTTCGTTGTTTTGTTATCTTCTGGGTATGTTGTTGTATTAGAATAATCTTTTGTAATTGATATGTTATTATTGTAATATGTCAATTATAGCTGTACATAGAGTAGTTTACTTGATATAGGTAGACAAATCCAAATCAATCCCTGGGATTGAGGATTACGCTACAGTGACTTTGTAATTAGTTGGATTAGGTTTTTTATTTTATTTTATTTTATTTTATTTTTTATAATTAGGAGTAAATTGGGTTTTTTGTTTGAAGGATGATGTGTCAATTTTTAGTTTAATGAGGTGGCGTATGAGGAACAAAAGTAAGCAGATCGTGACAGAGAAAATTGGAACAGAGGATCCGAATCTATTATTGTCAATACAACAAAATCTTTCAACTAAACATTCTTTACATGGTATCAAAGTGGGCCGGTTGACTGGACCCGATTAAATCCAAATCAAACAAACTCAAATCAAACAAAAAATCCCAAATTGAACCAAAATCAAACAAACCCTAAATGAAAAAAAAGGTGACCAATGTGGAATTGGTTGCACGTGTAGTCAACTAAAAAGTGGTCCCACGTGAGGAGGAGTGTTGAAGAATATATGAGTCCCACATCAGAAACTTAACAAAATAGGAAGTCCCATATAATGAACCACTCCTAATAACATGTGGTTAAGTTGGGGACAATATCAATGTTGCTAGTGCTGGGCCAAGGGTTTGTCCCTCTGAAATCTTAACATGGTATCAGAGCATTGTCCTAGTGCCTGATTACTTGACCCTTGCAAAACCCTAGCAAACTTTCCAACACCATGGTAGGAGAAGATTCAACACCCCCAAAAACCAAAAATTCGAACAATAGGAATGGTAATCCCGATATGGATTCATCAAACCCATACTATGTTCATAATTCATATCATCTTGGTCATATGCTCGTTCCAACAAAATTGAACGGCGCCAATTACCCATCTTGGAGTAAATCCATGGTGCATGCTCTCACAGCCAAAAACAAAATTGGCTTATCAATGGCTCCATTCAGCCCCCATTAGAAACAAAACACCAGGCACAATATGTTATTTGGAATCAGTGCAATAGTATGATTTTATCATGGTTTGCTCACTCAGTGGAGCCTGATCTAGCCCAAGGGGTTGCTCATGCCAAAATTGCCCAACAAGTGTGGGACGATTTCAAAGATCAATTCTCACAAAATAATGCACCAACAATCTATCAGATCCAGAAGTCTGTCGCCTTTCTCTCACAAGGAACCATGACAGTCGCGACCTATTTCACAAAACTCAAAGGCCTTTGGGACGAATTAGAGACATGCATAACTCCTCTCACTTGCAATGAGATGAAAGCACACAACGAACAAATAGAAGAAGATAACAATATGCAATTTCTCATGGGCCTCAATGACACATTCAGTGGCATTCGCAACAACATCCTCATGATAACATCATTGCCTAAAGTCCATCAAGCTTATTCACTCGTCATTCAAGATGAAACACAACAACATATGACATTGGGAACAACCGAGAACTTTTCTATTGCCGCAACTATCCAAAGCCGTCCAAACAATTCCAAAAATAAACATTATCATTGTGATCGTAATAGTCACGAAATTGCAGATTGCAAGCAATTAAAATTCCATTGCAATTTTTGTAATCGAAATAGACACACACATAAGAAACCTGCCGATTCAAGGATGGAACCTACACATCAAGTGGTCAATGAAATCATGCTAGGAATGAAAACCAAAGGTCCAATCGAGGTGCAAACTCATGTTGAAATTCCAGTTTCTCCTATAGTAACATGTGCACCTTCACGCAGTAGTCATATGGGTTTGTTCCACATTCGGGCTAATCTTTCCCATCCGCACACGTAGCCCAGCAAGCCAACTCTTCAAGTGTTGCACAACCTTCACAAAACCCAATTCAAGCTCCAGACTTTCTTGAGTGGACTTATTACTGAACAATACCAACAATTGGCCACAACCATGTCACTAATCAACAACAATGCATCATCATCCTTTGGTAATAACCATGCATTTGCGAATGAAGTAGTGTCAAATTTAGGAGGATTGAGTAGAGAGAATGGAAACTTGAGTAGAGAGAATGCAAAGAAATTGAAGGCTGCTCATATTTTCTGATTTCAACAACTTGTATTTCTTCTATATCTTGTAATAATTTATACAACTCATTTCTTTCTATTGTTATACAATCAAGACACACACACGGACTGAATAAGATCAAAAGACAAAAAAGCATGAAAACATGGTCCTTAAGACAAGGGAGAAAGTATGTTCCCTAAGACAAGGAGAGAGGTTTCCACTTTGTGTGTTTCCACTTTGTCACTTTGTGTTTCATGACAACTGCTAACACTCCCCCTCAAGTTGGTGCATAGATATCACCAATGCCCAACTTGATCAGTGAGTTGTGGAATACTCTGCTAGAAATTGCTTTTGTCAATATATCAGCCAGCTGGTCTTCGGACTTGACAAACGGAAGCTGAATTTCTTTATTTTCAAGTTTCTCTTTAATGAAGTGTCGATCCACTTCAACATGTTTAGTGCGATCATGTTGAACCGGATTGTGTGCAATGGATATTGCGGCCTTGTTATCACACTGTAGATGCATTCCTAATGTAGGCGCATATCCAATCTCTGTAAGCAATTTCTTCAACCAAAGGAGTTCGCAAATTCCTTTGGTCATTTCTCTGAATTCGGCTTCTGCACTAGACAAAGCAACAACATTCTGTTTCTTGCTTCTCCAAGTAACCAAGTTACCTCCCACAAATGTGAAGTACCCTGATGTTGATCTTCTATCAGTGACATTCCCTGCCCAATCTGCATCTGTATAGCCACTGATATTCAGATGACCATTTTTAGAGAACATAAGTCCTTTTCCCGGTGTTGACTTCAAATATTTAAGAATCCGAAAAACCGCATCCATATGATCTTCACTTGGACAATGCATAAACTGACTAGCAACACTTACAGCATACGCGATGTCGGATCGGGTATGGGATAGGTAGATTGTTGCATTCCTAAGAGGACACAAATTAATGTGCAAACAACCAATTAAAAATACCCGCAAGTGCACGAATCTATTGAAGTATAGATTATGTAAGTACGGGGTCGATCCCACGAAGAACTTGTCGGCTTCCTATAAGTTCTAATTTGAGTACGTAAAGAACACTTAATTGACACACCACAAATGTAAAAATGCAAAATGGAAACTAAAAATAAGTAAGGAAGTGTAAAAGAAATGAAACAACACAAGAAAACTAAAGAAAAACACAAACAGCACTTTCTATCGCCCTTTTATCACCTATTTATCACCTGTGATCAGTGCTGTGAATAGTATCACGAAACAATTTATTGAAGCACCTAGATTAATTAAAGCTTTCTCAAACAATTTATCACCAATTACACATGGAATTGTGAAACTTCCTGGATCTTCCAACTTGGGAGGAAGCTTCCTTTGCAAAACAACAGAAACCTCTTCCGTTAGTGCAACAGTTTCATCATCTTTGAAGTTCCCCTTGTTGGTACAAAGATCCTCCAAGAGAGGAATATTGACTTGCACCTTCCTACAAGTTTCCAATATGTCCTTGGCATGTTGAATTTTTTTAGAACCCATCAACCTGTGAGGAAAAGGAGCACGTGAGATATCTTCATTAGTAGGTTCACGACATACCTTTTCCTTTCTTGCCCTTCTTGCAATTTCATGCTTTGGGATCCACTCAGGTGAAGATGCTACTTGTGTATTTTCCTCCATGTTGATTGCATCTTTTTCCTTAGGCCTAATCACTTGCTCAACCTGTATCTCATCATCAATTTTAATTAGACTTTCAGAATTATCAACCTCACCATTTACCTTACCAGTTCTCAAGGTAACTGCTTGAACATGCTCATGCCCGGTTGGATTAATCGTTGTTTGGCTAGGCATCATCCTAGCTTCCCTTTGACTCAAAGCTGTAGCAATCTGCCCCACTTGATTTTCTAGATTTGATATGGCATTATCTCTCTTCTGCATGTGGGTGTCATTCCTCTGCATGTAGCCTTTTGTCTCAGTGATGAAACTATCTGTGTTTCTAGCCATTGAAGCAACAAGTTCTTCCAGAGTCGGTCCTTGAGGTGGTTGGTAAGATTGTGGTGGAGTGTAATGTTGAGGTTGATCATGAGGTGGACAAATATGATGTTGGCCTTGATATGGTTGATATGGCTCTTGTTGAAAATTTGGATTGTCGGTCCACCAGAAGTTCGAATGATTTCTCCACTCCGGATTGTATGTTTGTTGGAAATATTCATTCATAGTCAACTCATTCTGAAATGAGCCAAAAGCCTTTGCTTCCTCCATCCCAAATTTATTGGAGTATTCTTGCATAGTAAGTTCCACAATTTCAGTTGCGGCTGCCATTGGTGATGGTGAAGGTGACTCGTCGGATGTTCCTATAAGAAAAAGAAACAAAAACAAATCAAGATAAAATGAAACAACAATCAATAAACAAAAATAAAACTAAGTACTCTAAACATACTCAAACAAAACAGATAAACAGCCGTGCCAGTTCCCCGGCAACGGCGCCAAAAATTGTTGCATTCCTAAGAGGATACAAATTAATGTGCAAACAACCAATTAAAAATACTCGCAAGTGCACGAATCTATTGAAGTATAGATTATGTAAGTACGGGGTCGATCCCACGAAGAACTTGTCGGCTTCCTATAAGTTCTAATTTGAGTACGTAAAGAACACTTAATTGACACACCACAAATGCACAAATGCAAAATGGAAACTAAAAATAAGTAAGGAAGTGTAAAAGAAATGAAACAACACAAGAAAACTAAAGAAAAACACAAACAACACTTTCTATCGCCCTTTTATCACCTATTTATCACCTGTGAACAGTGCTGTGAATAGTATCACGAACAGTGAAAAATGAACAGTGATGACCGGTCGCATGAACAGTGACGACCGGTCGTTTTTGGCAGAGTCGAAACTCAAATTTGGACGTGATGAGCGACCGGTCGTTAGGTGAAAGCGACCGGTCGTTTTTCACAGAGTCGTTTTCTCTGTTTTTCAGTTTCGACCTCTGTCCAGTGTTTTGCCTATAACTTTCCAACCGTTTGTCCAAAATTCACGTTCTTTATACGGTTGGATTCAGCACAGAAAATGCAAGAACACAGCGTGGACCAAAAGTCCAAAACAATTACAGAAACAAATAAAATTCAGTAACAAAGACACATAACGTGTCGAACACACAACTCACACACACATATTGGGGGGGGGGGGGGGGGTTTGGTTTGGTTCAAGTGACCTATTTCTATTGCATGAAAGTAAATGAACTTTGAATTTAAATGAGAATAGCAGGGATGAATTATCAAAATGTGAAAGTACCAAGTAACAAACACTAGGGTTTCGGAATCCACCCTAAACAATTCTACCAATGTTCATGGATACTCAAGTGATGAACTCTAAACGTGTTGATGAAAATGTTCGCAATCAAGACCATGGGTCGTGGCTCAAGACGCATTGATTCTCTCTAATATACGTAAAGTGCATGGTTCGTGCTACAATACTTGTGCCCTCCCCATAACCGAACCTAGGTATGGTTCGTACTTCGATTCAATTATAAGGAGAACCCATTAAGTTCAAAGAGAATATGAACATCACAAGAATCCTAATAGCATGGTGTTTACATTAGGTATTCAAGAAACCAATTCACATGGATGATTCTTACTTCATCCATTTATTGCTTAGGACAACATGAAGATACACATAATCCCAACAATCTCAAGAAGCATGCTTTCAAAGGTGATCAATCAAAGAAGAACATACATCAAGGATAGATTAATTTGGTGAATTGGAATTCATCAACAATATCTAGAAATTCATACACTCAAGCATCAAAACAATAAGGTAATCATGTTTAGGGCTTCAACCTAAGCCCTAGCTATGGAGTTTAGTTCCTCATACTTATTTCAAATACAAACTCAAAACAAAACTAGAAAGAAGTTACAGATTTTGTGAACATGGGAGCTCAAGGTCTTCAATGGTGGAAATCTCTTCCACTTCTTGCTTTGTTGCCCTTGTCTTCCTCCTTGAGCTCCCTAGCTCCAAGCTTCATCTCCAGCTCCAAAATCTCTGCAAATTGTGGAATGATTCTGATTGCCATGGCTGATCCTCTTTGCACTCCTCTCTCCTCCTTTCCAGCTTTTCCAAAATATCTTTTAATATAAAACAATTACTTTTGTTAAAGCCTTAAGCCTTGTCTCCTTGCCATGATGGGCTCTTTTGTTATTGTCTTCACCAAGATGCTCTTTGTTTCAGAAAATAACTCTTTTACAAAGGTAATTCCTTGTTACCAAGAGTTATGGTAACAAGAAATTAAGATGACACAAAGGAGGTGAAAGCTGGCCAAAATCGGATTTCCAGAGCTGTGGTAACATGCTAGATTGGTTGGATAGGCAATACTTGTCCAATGGAGCTCAAATTTGGATATGTTGTAGTTAACATCCATTGGAACAAGTCTCATGAAGATCATGACCTCATCCGAGTATCAGAGCATGCTGATCCCAGGCCAAGAAGTTGACCTACGAAAATGAACAAAAACAAAGTTTATAACCAATAATGCACTTTTAGCTCATTTTCATTCCAACCAAGGTAAAATCTAAGAAAACACAAAAAGGAAGTAAAAAGCTATAAAATGTCAAGAACTAACTCAAAATAGTGGGTGAATAACATGAAAAATCATGTGTAAAAATGAACCGAACATAGATCAATCGTCCCACTAATCTTTGATACCTTTCTTTGTTAGTGGGTACTTGATTGGGATATACCCCAAGGTGGTGATTCTGAACGATTGGAGTGTCCACAGGTTTGCAATCTAACATTCCTGTTTCTGCCAATAAATCTAGAACATACTTCCTTTGTGAGAGAAATATGCCTTGCTTTGATCGAGCAACTTCAATGCCCAAGAAGTACTTGAGTCCACCAAGATCCTTCATTTCAAACTCCTTTGCCAAACATTTTTGTAGTTGAGAAATTTCCTGTGTATCATTCCCAGTAATAATCATATCATCGACATAAATGATTAGAGCTGTTACCTTTCCTCCCTTGTGTTTTAAGAATAGAGTATAGTCAGAATTACTTTGCTTAAAACCATAATTCTTCATTGCCAAGGCAAAACGCCCAAACCATGCCCTGGGAGACTGCTTCAATCCATATAATGCCTTTCGTAATCTGCACACCACATTAGCATGAGAAGATGTAACATATCCTGGTGGGATATCCATGTAGACTTCTTCTGTGAGTTATCCATGGAGAAAGACATTCTTCACATCAAATTGGTGGAGAGGCCAATCAAGATTTGCTGCAATTGACAATAGCACTCGAACGGTGTTAAGTTTTGCAACAGGGGCAAAGGTTTCTTCATAGTCAATACCATATGTTTGCGTGTATCCCTTGGCCACAAGTCGTGCTTTGTAACGTTCAATTGACCCATCAGCATTGTATTTCAAAGTGTAGACCCATCTGCATCCGACAGTCCTCTTTCCTTTAGGTAAACTTTCCAGTGTCCATGTGTGATTTTTCTCCAGAGCATGCATCTCCTCCTTCATTGCTTGAACCCATTTTGGATCCTTCAATGCCTCACTCACTTTGGTTGGAATATGAATTGCGGATAATTGGTGTACAAAGCCTTGGAGGGGTGCAGATAATTTTTCAGCAGAAAAATAGTTTGCAATTGGATACTTTGATGCCTTGCCATTATCCGGTGAATACCGAATTGGCGGTTTTCCATGGTTCTGTCTATCAGGTAATTGATATCTAACAGGTTCATCAATTAAAGCAGTAGATGTAGTAGAATCACGTACCTCATGATTATTCACAGGAGATTGATTAGCGGGTACTGAGATGTGAGGGGGGTCTTCATTATCATCGTCGATGAAGTATGAAAACAGGCCAATTTTCTTGTTGTGGGGCGACCGGTCGCTGGTCTCCTCGCGACCAGTCGCATTTGGACAGGTTCGAATTTCAGCTTCAGCATTGTGGTGCGACCGGTCGCTGGGCTCCTCGCGACCAGTCGCATTTGGACAGGTTCGAATTTCAGCTTCAGTACTTCGGTGCGACCGGTCGCTGGGCCCCTCGAGACCGGTCGCATTTGGACAGGTTCGAATTTCAGCTTCAGTACTTTGATGCGACCGGTCACTGGGCTCCTGGAGACCGATCGCATTTGGACAGGTTCGAATTTCAGCTTCAGTACTTTGATGCGACCGGTCGCTGGGCTCCTGGCTACCGATCATGGGTGGGCAGATTACATTTTCTCTCGGACTTTTTTGGCTCGTTTTGCTCCAATCTTCAAGTTCTTGAATTTCCAGAGCCTCCTTGCTCATTGGTTCTATTTGTATGTCTCTTTGGGGCAGAGAGTTGGACGTCGGATCATGGAAGAACATTTCAGACTCCATAAAAGTGACATCCAAGGTGACATAGGTACGACGAGTAGGGGGATGATAACACCGATATCCCTTCTGATGAGCAGCATATCCCATAAAAACACATCGGAGAGCACATGGATCAAGTTTTCTACGTTGATTTTTATGGAGATGAACAAATGCCACAAAACCAAAGATTCGTGGCACATCGAAACAGATGGCAGGGGCCCATAATTAGCAAGCGTTTGGAGCGGATTGGCAAGCGTTTGGAGCGGAGTCCGGAAGTCCAAGACCCGCGAAGGCATACGATTGAGAAGATAAACTGTCATGATGATGGCATCATCCCAGTGGTTCCGGGGAATATGAGCCCAATCAGTAGTGTTCGAGCTGTTTCAAGGAGATGTCTGTTTTTCCGTTCCGCAACACCATTCTGTTGTGGTGTTTGAGGACAAGTCGTCTCATGAATCATGCCGTGCATCTGGAAGTATGTTTGAAAGTCATGATTGACATATTCGCCCCCATTGTCGGAGCGAAGAACTTTGATCTTGGTAGAGAACTGAGTTTCAATCTGTCTGTGGAAAGACTGAAACATAGTAAACACTTCATTTTTGTTCTTCATCAAGTACAACCATGTCATCTGAGTACAATCATCCACAAACGTCACAAACCACCGAAAGCCAAAATGAGAAGTTATAGGTGAGGGCCCCCAAACATCAGAGTGAATTAACTTAAACGGAGTAGTACTCTTCCTTGAACTCAACAAGTAGGGCACACGGTGACTTTTAGCCAAAATGCAAGTGTCACATTTGAAGTCGGAGTCCTTGAAATCTGATAATAAGTTTGGTAGAATATGCTTCATATATCCAAAGGATGGATGCCCCAATCGACGGTGCCACAACCAGACTTGCCTTTGTTTGATATCATGTGTCACATTGTGAGCCATGCCTGTACTGAAATCCTCCACATAATATAGCCCCCCTCTCATAGTACCACGACCAATAATCTCCTTAGTGTGAATATCCTGAAGTAAACAAAAACTCGGGTAGATTAATACACAACAATTCAATTGTTTAGTAATCTGACTAACTGACATTAGCTTATTTGATAGAGATGGAACAAGTAAAGTATTAGATAATGAAAGAGAGGATGAGAGAGCCACAGTGCCAGCCCCTGTCACAGGAGAAGTAACTCCATTGGCATTAGCAATCCTAGTTCTTCTGGGTTGACTGGTACTCAGAAAATCATCAGGATCAAATGTCATATGATCGGTTGCGCCAGAATCAATTATCCAGCCCGTTGAATTTCCATCATCCGAAGTATGGAATACATAGCCAGAGTCACTACTTGCAGCTTCATATCTTTTTTGATCTTTTTCACATCGTGTAGTTTCAGTCGGGGTTGAGGTCTGGATCATCGGGGTCGGTTGGTTGGGTTGGCGACAATACTTAGTCCAGGTGAGGCCAATCGGTTGGGTCGGTGTCTGGGTCGGGATCGGTGTCTTCAATGCTTCTAGGTAGGTAGGTTGAGAAGAGTTGGTGGTGCTATTTCTAGCAGGGAAAAAAACATCTTCCCCCATGGAGGTAGCAAAGATTCAGAACAAGAGTCAGCAATTCTAAGATCGCTGCTCTGATACCATGTCAAATTTAGGAGGATTGAGTAGAGAGAATGGAAACTTGAGTAGAGAGAATGCAGAGAAATTGAAGGCTGCTCATATTTTCTGATTTCAACAACTTGTATTTCTTCTATATCTTGTAATAATTTATACAACTCATTTCTTTCTATTGTTATACAATCAAGACACACACACATGGACTGAATAAGATCAAAAGACAAAAAAGCATGAAAACATGGTCCTTAAGACAAGGGAGAAAGTATGTTCCCTAAGACAAGGAGAGAGGTTTCCACTTTGTGTGTTTCCACTTTGTCACTTTGTGTTTCATGACAACTGCTAACAAGTAGGTCTTTCCACCTTTATTGTCCTTTCAATTAATTCTGTTTCTAGCAAACCTTGGATTTTGGATAGCAGGGCTATAGATCATATTACATCTTATTCTACACTTTTCACAAAAATTCAACTAGCTCACACTTCCATTGTTAACTTACCCATTGGTTCTTCCGCACCAATTACTTTAATTGGCACAATTCCTTTTAATAACACCATCACCTTAGATAATGTTTTGTGTGTTCCTTTCTTTTGTTTGAATTTAATGTCAGCCAGTAAAATTACAAACTCACTCAATTGTTGTGCTATCTTGTTTCCCACATTTTGTATCTTGTAGGACTTGGCTACCAGAAGATGATTGGTATGGGTAAACAACGTGGTGGTCTATATTACATGTCGCCTTTGCCAAAGACACATGTTTCCTATCAAGTTTCACAAACGTCCAATTTATGGCACCTTCGTCTCAGACACCCTTCACCTGCTCGTTTTCATTTACTTTCTTCATTGCTTCCTTCAAAAATTGTTTATGTTGACAATAATTGTGGCATTTATCCTATGGCCAAACAAATAAGAATTTATTTTCCATTAAGTGTTCTATTTCATCACGTTCAACATTTGACTTATTACATTGTGACTTTTGGGGTTTGCATAAAATAGCCTCTCATTTAGGAGCTCGTTTTTTTTTTCCTAACAGTTATTTGAAGGGAATATTGTGGGAATGGTGTTGTGTAGAGATTTCTAAAAAACTCTACAACCAAACTTTGAGAGTATAAATCACCTAGCAAGCCATATCTAATATGAAATCAAAGTAAGAGCGGAAACATGAAATAAACTAGGGATTCATGCAAGTCTCATTTGGTCCCAATCTTTATAAGTCTATGAAAGTGTGCACCAAAGACTCTCTAAATCCTATTTGAGAGAAAGATAAGATGTTCATACCCTTGGAGCGAATATTGAAACCAAGAATGGTGTTTAAGTAGAGGGAGTGGTCCCTTTGTTGTTGGCTCTCCCTTTGATGTTGATTCTCCATCTTGTAGCTCTCCAAATAGATACAAAGATATGCACCTCCCCAAAGCTTTTCTCCAAGGATTGAATGGGATGAGAGAATGAGTAAACAAGTGAAGAGTGGTGCTAGCACCCTCACTTGATGTGATAGATTGAAGGGGTTAGGGAGAGAGAGCTTGATGTTTTCTCTCTTCCAATTTCACTAACTTGAAAACCCTAGGATGATAAGATTCCATAGCTACACACTTATAGGATAAAAAATGTCACAAGAGTGACAAAAATGCCCCCAAACCCTAGTGTAGCCACCCCCCCATTTGTGTGTCATCTTTTGCTATCTTGGTCCAACACATTAATCCTATAATGTGTCACATATGTGCCTAAGTCCATATGAGACCTTTAATTAAAGTTTCATAACTTTAATTGAATAATTAAATTAATCTAATCAATTTAATTACTCTAGTGACTTGACTAATTCAATCACTCATTTGTCTAACAAGTGTTGGTCCTGGTCATCCTTAGTTGACCGTGTCAAGTGTCGGGTCAACCGTTTGACCTTTAATGTTTGACTTTTGACTTTGACCAAGTCACAAAATCATTCATTCTCTTCATAATTTCCCAATCAATTCCTTTTCGATGAGCGATCTTATAGGTTTTAATTAGCAAGGCAGTGGGTATGAATGATTCACTCTGAATCAAGTGTGAATTGTATCCCTCCATACAATTCTCCCTATTGGCAAAGACTAATTATAATTAGTCATTACATGGCTTCCACAAGCCATGAGTGACACCTAGCAGTATGTCATGGCTACCCAAGCTAAAAAGAATTCATTTAGAGAACCTAGTCTGTTTGTGATTACAATGCAATTCGATCCTTCTCTAATTCAATACTCTATGTCATATTCTCGGGATATGGTAAACTTGTGTCAAAATCCCTAATATGACATCTCTAGATTATATGATTCAATTTGATGAAATTGCAAACGTTCTTGTTTCAATTTTCATCCAATACTTTGGCCAAAGATTCACGAATCATATCTTTAGAGTATTCTCTCTTCTTACTAAGAGCAAAGATTCCTTGTTGTACATTCACCTGTCTCTGCGTACACGCTGAGAATCCTGAGGAACACCTTTAAGTCACATCATTTTGATACGACCGTATAGTGCTCTCAAAGAGAAACAACATATACACAAGACAACTGTGATGTCACAGGTCTAAGGATTAATTTGCATTATCACAACTTAGAATTCTTTGTTTGACACTTGTGAGTAAGACTTCCATACAATAATTCTAGAGTTGATTGCGTTCAATGGGCTCCATCTTCTATAGAGCACCTACATATCTGTCTCAATGTCTCCACACGAATGACTTGAGACTAGTCATCCTCCCAATTGAGCAGACATAATGTTTACCAGTCTTTGCGGGTCACCATTGTCCAATTGGTGATCCTATGACCAAGAACATTTTAGGATAAGATATTTATATGTATGGAAAGGTCTCATGCATCTAACTTCTTTAGACCACTTTCCATTTATATCTTAATCCATGGCCTTGTTACTTTGTGAACGTTATGTATCTAAAGCAATGTTCTTGCCCCTTTGATTATTATATATTATTTCCTTAGAATTATCCATTTTATATTGGCTTATAAGGCATATATCTAACATTATTGATGACTTTACTCGATGCACTTGGCTTTTTTTGATAGTTTACAAATCTGAAACACAAACTCTTCTAAAATTTTATTTTACTTTTGTCAAAACTCAGCTCAATTTCAATGTTAAAGCCATTCGCATTGACAATGGTTTAGAAATTTTATCCATGAGAGAGTTTTTGCGAACCAATGGGATTGAACATCAACGATCATGCGTTCACACTCCACACAAAAATGGAGTTGTTGAGCGCAAACATCGCCACATTCTCAATGTTGTCCGTGCTCTACGTTTCCAAGCCAATTTCCCTCTCAATTTTTGGGGGGAGTTGTTTTAACCGTTGTCTATCTCATAAATCGTTTGCCCACTCCATTATTGTCTAATAAGTCACCCTTTGAGTTGCTCTATCACCGGCCACCAACCTTTGACCATCTTAGAGTTTTTGGGTGTCTTTGTTATGCTACTATGACTCATCCCCTACAAAAATTCGATGCTTGTGTCACACCCTGTATTTTCGTTGGCTATCCCATGGGACAAAAAGGCTACAAACTTTTTGATTTGCACAACTCCAATTTTTTTTTTCAATCGAGATGTTCAATTTCATGAACATATTTTTCTTTTCTTCCCTGTCCCACCTCAACTTGCTTCCTCCACTCATGTTCTTCCTAACCCAATTTTTGACATTCCCCAATCACTTTCTCTAAATCAAACCCATCTACTGTCTCCACCCATTTCAACCTTAGCCCCAATTACCCCTGACACACCTACTCAAGACCCCACGGGTCCACCTCCTGATGCATCCCTTGTAGAACCTACCAACCTCACTCATTCATCTTCACAACCCTACCTTGCCAACACCACTCTTCGGATTGCCACCACCAGTCTTGTGGCCCCCCCCACTTTTCCCATCTCCCGTTCATCTGACAACACCTTGTCTTTTATTCCTTTTCAATTAGAACCGACCTTGCCTAGTCCACCACATTCATCTCCCACAACTCCAACACATCATTCCACTCATCCAAGGCAGGCTCCAGTATGGCATCAATATTACCATATGTCCAACCATGCCTCCTCATCTGCCTGGTTGCCATCTGCTGTTACAGGTACAAAATTCCCATTCTCTCATTTCTTGTCTTATTTTCGCATTTCATTACCCCATTTTCCCTTTTTAGCTAACATTTTAGGCACCACTGAACCCACCAGTTACGCTCAAGCTATCCTTGATCCCAATTGGCAGCAGGCCATGCAAACAGAATTAGATGCTTTGGCACAAAACCATACCTGGACTCTTGTCTTGCTGCCACCTTGACACAAACCCATTGGTTGTAAATGGGTTTTCAAACTCAAATATAAATTTGATGGCACCATTGATCATTAGAAAGCCTGGCTTGTGGCCAAGGGCTAAACACAAGTGGAAGGCATTGATTATCAGGAAACATTCTCTTCTACCACCAAACTCACCACATTGTGTAGTCTTCTCACTGTTGTTGCTACTTGTAATTGGTTCATCCATCAATTAGATGTTCATAATGCCTTCCTCCATGACGATTTACATGAAGTTGTGTACATGGAACCTTCTCCCGGACTTCGTCGACACGGGGAGAATACCGTATGTCGGCTAAAAAACGACCTTTATGGACTTAAACAGGTTTCTAGGTATTCAACATGCAGGTTTTCATCAATCAAAAGCCGATTACTCATTGTTCACCAAGGTTTGAAATAATTTTTTTTTGCTGTAGTTCTTATTTATGTGGATGATATACTTATTACAGGGAATGATTTGCAAGAAATGGAGCGTCTCAAATCTTTTCTCCTCAAGCATTTTCGCATCAAGGACCTTGGTGATTTAAAATACTTCTTGGGTATTGAGTTTTCTCGTTCCAAGAAAGGTATTTTCATGTCTCAAAGAAAATACGCATTGGACATATTACAGGATGCAGGTCTCTTAGGCTCTTGCCCAGATAAGTTTCCTATGAAATACCGATGGTTAGTGGGACGCTTGACCTACCTCACTATAACAAGGCCCGACATAGTATATTCAGTTCGAACATTGAGTCAATTCATGCATGAGCCTAGAAAACCACATTGGGATGCAGCACTCCATGTTCTTAGATTCATCAAACATTCTTCAGGTCAAGGCTTATTATTTCCTACATCTAACAATCTTGCTTTGAGAGCTTAGTGTGATTCAGACCATGCCGATTGTCGTACCACAAGACAATCTATCACAGGTTTTTGTATTTTTATGGGAAATTCTCTCATCTCATGGAAATCCAAAAAACAACAACACGTTTCTCTTTCATCCGCAGAAGCAGAGTATCGAGCCATGGCTAACGCGTTTGGAACTTGGCTACGATACATACTACATGATCTGAGAGTCCCTCAAGTTAACCTGGCTCCATTATATTGTGACAATCAAGTTGCATTACTGTGAACCCTGTATTCCATGAGCGCACCAAACATATTGAGATAAATTGTCACATATTTCGAGAAAAGCTGCTTGCCGGACTGATCATTCCTTCATATGTTCCTTCCTATGCTCAGTTAGTAGACATTTTTACGAAGCCTTTGGGAAAGAACGACTACACTAGATTAAGTAGCAAGTTGGGACTTGACATTCACTCTCCAACTTGAGGGGGAGTATTAGAATAATATATTGTAATATGTCAATTATAGCTGTACATAGAGCAGTTTACTTGATATAGGTAGACAAATCCAAATCAATCCCTAGGATTGAGGATCACGCTATAGTGACTTTGTAATATTGGTAGTATATATTTTGCTACAAAATCTTTCAACCAAACATTCTTTACATGTTGTGCTTTGTTCTCATCCTGCCAGTTTTTTTTTCTTATACCAAATACCAAACACCAAGGGGGGGTGTATTCAATTAAGATTTTAACAGATTGTAATTACATGATTTTAATGTAATGGATTTCAACCGGATTTGAAATTATATGATTTTGCTTATGATTTTAATAGATTGCAATTACATGATTTTACTTATGATTTTATTCACTTATGATTTTACTTATGATTTTAATAGATTACAATTACAGGATTTTTATTTCTATGGGAGTATTTTTGCTCACCACATTAACCAATAAAATCTCATAAACCTTTCTGCCCATTTTGCAACATAATATTTATAATATTATAAAAATGTTATTAATTGACAAAAACAATACACCCATTGAAGACAAAATTTGTTAAACCGAAACCAAAATTGAATTCATAGAAAATATTTCAAAATAACTCAATAAGTGACAATAAAATGTTCTAATGACATTGAAGTAATTTTATATAGCAATTAAAATATTAAAGTTGTAGATATAACATGATGTTGTAAGGCTAACGGCTGAAAGAAACTAGAACCAAAATAAATAAGTTTTTTGATTCCATACCTAATATGATATTTAACGGTCCATGCCATTACACATAATTTGAACGTAGTAGCGCTTTGTTCAATAGATAAAGACCTTCGTTTTACTTGGAACTTCCCATTTGAATAACCAACGGAAGAGCTTTTACAAAATTGGTTTGCAACTTTCATCATCTAAAATTGGTGGTTGTTTACTAAACACTGAGGGAGAGAGGAGAGTGCGAAGGAGAAAGAGGGGTCAGGGGAGGGAGGAGGAAAGAAAGAAAAAATTAGAAGAAAAAAAAGAGGTGGAGGGAAAGGAGGAAAAAGGGGGACTGTGCTGTGATGTGGACCCTTTATCGTCTCTCTTATGAATTTTTTTTTATATACAGTAAAAGGCATGAAAAAATAATGGGGAAGAAAAAGTATGAGAGCATATATGAGAATCATGCATAGGAGGGTGTGATTTGTTATGTGATTTGGTATATATATCACACACTCAAAAGTCTCACACAATACACCATTTAATGAAATACATTAAAATCAGTAAGTTTTTGAATACCACAGTACTTTTTCTTATCTATTAAAAGTCCTAATTGAATACCACCGGACTTGTATTGATTATTTAAAAATCCTAATTGAATACCACCAGACTTTTATTGTTTACTTAAAAATCCTAATTGAATACTGCTGTACTTTTAAGCTTCAAAATAATCCATTAAAATCTTAATTGAATACACCCTCCCAAATTTCTAATCACGATCATTAATTAACGAGATCCAGTGGTCAAAATTGTGCCACATGATCATTCTAAAATCATTCACGTAAACCTCCGAGAAAAATGAAAACGAGAAAATAAATTTGTGTTTTAAAAACCTGTCTGCTACTTTATTGGAAAATAATTTCAAAAAATGAGTAGAGCCAAAAGCGTCTGACACCATATATATTGTTTTTGTTACAAATTAATGAAGTAGCCATAATTGATTTTTTGGTTCATCATTTCCACATTTTTTCCTCAAAATTTGACACCATTTATAAAACTAATGAATCATATCCTTCATTTGGGATGTTTGTGGGATTTAATCATCATGGAGAGATTGCTATTTTTGAGGCGGCACCATGGAGCAATGAGACTGCCAGTTGATTTACATATATAGTGGGTTTTTAGGTTTAGTGGTCCTTGAACTTTGATTTAAATATAAAATACTGAGAGCTGGAAACCAATATTAAGTTTCAATTTAAAATTTTACAAATATTTTATGCACCCATTTTCTGCTCTCATTTTTTCATCTCCAATTTAAATATATTAGGTAAAAAAAGGGGGAGAAATCATAAGTGATGAAGGAGTGATTGAAGAAAGAGAGCAACAGAGTTGCATAATTTTTACAAATTGAGAAACAAGAATGGAGGAGAGGGATGGATGCTGGAGAGAGAAGAGGAAGAAAATGGGTGCATAAATTAAAAATAATACAAAAATACCATTTTAACCTTGCATTTAACAGAAAAGATAACAAATTGACGGCAAGACCATTTATCCTAACAAAAGTGAAGTTGAAGGACCACGGGAACGATTTTGAAAATTGAGGGACCAAAATGCGAATTGGGTCAAAGTTCATGGACCATTAGACCTAAAAACCCTATATATAGTTGTTTGAAGCATTTTTGGAGGTCATAAAAACCTTATTTATTGAACAAGATCCCGCAGTGGCTTGTGCACATGTGCCTAATATGTATCTCATGGTAGACTCTACTCGGTAGAGTGATGCTCTCCAAATTGTTTAAGCCATTTGAAGTACATCCACTGACAGATCCTTACTTCGGCTTGTAGTAGAGGATACTAAGAACTTGTTGATGCAGATCAGTGGAGATGGTTCATCTCTGCTTCTTTTGAAATCAGATTTGAAAAGCGAGTCAGAGCCTGCTTTTAAAAGTTACTATCAAAAGGGCAATGATTTTAAAATAATCAGTATATTTTATTTTTACCAAATACCTTAAATTGCTTAATTTTAAAGTAAAGCAGGTTTTTGGCAGAAAAAAGTAATCCCACACAGGGCCTAGTGGTAAGTCATTACGTGCGTATGAAGCTGTTTCTTCTTTTGTTAAGTCATTACCCAGCAATTCGAATCCAATGTTGTGAGAGGTGACAAATTTGAATCCCTCTCTCCCATAATGAAAATGAGAGGAAAAAAAATAAGTCATCACCTATAGAAAAAGTAAATTGGTTTTTTTATTAGTCATAATTTGTGTCTATTTTATTATTTTGTTTGTAAAGAGTCTTGCATTCTACCATTTTCCATGCCAACTTTCCTAAGTTATCAGAAATGCAAAAAGAAGTTCTATAAAGGGTTTAAGTATTGCTGGCCTAAAATTCTTATAGATATTCTAAGCAAGTATATAACTACAGAAAAGATGTAGTTTTCTGAAAAATTGCAAGGGCATTGCCCTCCTTCTGGAAGCTCGTAATTACAGAAAAGTCATCAATATAGTATTTGTGTGCTGGCAAAGAAATTATATATAGAGAGATTTTATAAGTACAAGCAAAAGAGGAACACACAAATCAATATACAACATGTTTGTGCTTCTCCGAATGCAATGCTATTCTGTGTGTTGTTTGGCCTCCTGGTTGGCTTCAACCAGCACTTGAGAAGCATGTAAACTTTATCTTCGATGAATAAAACTTGGTGATATCTTTCACTCATTCGCTTTATTCACTTTGTATAAAATAATCATAAATATATTCTTCATCTGAACACATTCCTAGTTCTGATTAATTAAGTTTTCCGTTGTACCGGAAAATTCCAGATGGACCCGAAGTGATAGCGAATGCAATGTCCCTATACAACGTGGCCACACGAATTGAACTGGGAACCAGAACCCCATCAAAAGTAGGAGTACCCAACGGTGGCGCCACCGCATTTAAGCAGATATCGTGGTACTTTTGGACCATTTCGAGGATGTAGTTAACAACATCATGATCCTTCTTTAGCTCCTCTATTGCGACTTGGAAACCTTTTACTACTAATCCGTACAAATCCCCGCAAAGTTGAACATCTGTGTTCCCGCTGTTGCTAATGTGGAGAAGGTTGTTAAACGAAGCCAGGGTTACATTTGCATTTTCTTTTGCCAACTCAAGAGTGGCTATGCCGAGATCTTTGAGATTCAACGCGGATTTAATTCGAGTATCCGCCCAGAGAGCTTTCACACATTCGCCATAGTTTAAGTTCATGGATAGGGGTTCCTTACAAACACTTCTAACTAATGGAGACACTGTTGCATTTGCGGGTGTAGGAGAAGAGAGAAACATGAGAAAGGATGCAGTGAATAATGCATAATGTAAAGGTTGTGGGGAGGTCATATTGGTCAATTTCTATGTGATATTTTCGGTGCCAAAATTAGACCTTGCAATATTGCTAATTATTTTACTGTGTTTGAGTAATGAATGAATGGAGTATCATATATATATATGAACCCCAAGCCAGGTATGGGTCTAAAATTAGGTGCAAAGAAGATGGGGAACCATCTACTTGTAACGTTGATTGGAACATGTTTTTGTTTGTTTTCCTCAAACCGCCTTAAAATTGGTTGCTTTTCACTGGAACCTGTTATTGAAATTCTGGTTTTTTGTTTTTTGTTTTAAATTACGTACAGTATTCAATTTCGTTTGTTATAACTTATATAAGTATTTTTGGATATAGGGTTTAGGCTATTGAGATGCAGACCAGATATCTCGTGTTCAATCAATTTGATATCTTGGTTGTGTGTGTGAGAAAACTCATTCGCTTCGCCTGTAGTTTAGGCTATCGCTTGTTCTAAAAAAACAACAACAAAGTTGCTGATTGTTTTACCTACAATCCGCTATGAAAACAATCAGCTATGAATATTCTCAAATATAAAGTTCAGGAACACAATATATAGTAGATAACATGAGATTTGTTCTAAGAGATTAAGAACAACAAGGCAAGTTAGGAGGAGGCATCTGAATACTGGTTTCGATAGTGGGCCCATTTTTCACAATGAGCACGGTGTCTATACCCCAACTAGCATGACGTTCCAAATGACAGTGCATAAACCATACTCCTCAAATTAATATAAAGATTTATTTATTATGTTGTCCATATACCCATACTACCTGAATAATATGTACGCATGTGAATAATATATCTACGTTTGAGTTTTAAAATGTGTATTTTTTGCCTACGTGTATAATATATATGCGTACTATAGGAGAATTTACTAACTATGGACGATTTATTGAAAATTCAAACATATACTTGATGTAAGAATAAAGCATCTCGATATATATTTCATTTTAGTAAATTATTGAAAAAAAGAAAAGAAAAAGAGATATAAGCTCACGAATGTCTTAAGAGCTAAGCTAGGTGTAGAAATAAATTTTATCATCAAAAGTGAGCTAGAGGATTTACCAGGATGGTTGGCAACGAATCCAATGGTGGCCCATCCATTGTTAGGCACATCAAAAGTGTTGAGTTGGGGTGGATCCTCCAAGTTGTAAGATTCCGGGGCAGTGCTCAAATTGAAGTTTCCATAACCCATCCCAACTAAACTGAAGCTACTATAACCATGCAGATGGATTGGATGGGTTTTTGTATAAAACTCCTGGCCAACCGTTGATGGTGAAGCCATCTGTTGTATACCGTTGAAGCAATTGTATTACTGCTAGTCAAAAAAATGTAATTTATAAAAATTAAATTAATTCAAAAACATATTGCAACTTCATTAGAAAATAAGAAAAAAGAACAGGATGGGAGTGGTTGGGAAGAGGAGTGGGGCGACGACTGCATGGCAGAGTGCGCTGCAAGATATGGGTGGCGTGGTGATGTAGACAAAAATGCGTTAAAGTTTATGTAACATTTGGATTGAAAGCATTAAAGTTTTTCTTTTGGCCTGTATAATAGGATTAGTGCATTAACTAAACTAAAATTAATTGGCTCTAGCACATATCGTTCCTTAAATTTAAGACCATATTTTGGGATTCTAATCTAATGAATTGCACATACCATACACTGTCAAAATTTTCGGACTTGCTTGAATCACAACTGGTTCGCTACCTTCCTTTATGGTTACCCTCAAAAAGCTAAACAGAGGCAGCTATGGAATGAAATTCTTTCTGTCAAACTTGCTGCCTCTTTGCCCTGGGTTCTCCTAGGAAATTTTAGTAATATATGTTTACTGAATGAATTAATTTAGTTAATGGGCTCTTGCACATATCGTTCCTTAAATATAAGACATGTAATATTATTTTATTTTTTAGCTTGATATGAAAATATTATTACGGTAACTTATATCATTATTAAAGAGTAAATGAGTTAATTATAAAGACTAGAATGTCCATGGCAAAGCAACTTGTAGTTAGTAAAGAAGTATTTTTATTATAGAAATACGATAGATTGCATTCATTATTCAGACGACTTAACACCGTCAATCGCGAAGACCGGATTGAACTGACCTTTTTATCTACACATGGTGCACACAGTGGACTCAAATTGAACATATATACTATGGACAAACCAAAAGACGCATGAAGAGCATATGTGCAATTTAGTTAATTTGATATTTTCAGTTTCGGTTTGAATTACAGGAGAAAAGTGTTACCACCCTTACTAAAAACATTATTGGTGTATTATAGTGGTGATTGCCACTGTCCCTTTAAAAAGGATAAAGGAAGGGAAATAATATACATTTGTTACAAACTTCTCAAATGTAAATTCAGATATTCTTTTAGGAGAGAGAGAGGGGTTTATTTGGGGGACACCCTTTTAGAGTCCACCGTGCCTTGTATTTCAATAATCTAAATTGTCTAAAAAATCACTCTAGTTTATTAAATCACTCTAATTTGATAAATCGTCTAATTTTATGCTATTTCTTCTCAATGTTTAAGTAATTTATACAATGTACTATCTATATAATTAAGTTTCGGTTAGTTATAAACTCTAGTAATTTATTGGGTGGGAGATGAAAACTTGTTCCGATATTCATTAGCCTCTGGAATTTATTTGGTGGGTATTGATGTGGAACATTGCTGTCAGTCTTGTTTGTGCCTTGCGTCGCTCTTCCTACTCACCCCCTACTGCTTTTGCAATGGTATTAGGTACGACATGTGTTTGGTTTGGTTCCATATGATTTAGATGATATTGGTCATTTGAAGGACACTATTTGTATTTGTTTCTATAAATTTCCCCATTTTGTGTCTTATCTTTTGAAGTACAAAAAGTAAAAACTACTTTTATTAATATATATTTTTTTTTGGAGAAGAAAATTTGACAGTTCAAATTCTCTTTCACAGTTTTACTCTGCTACAAATTGCTTGCTTTATAATTATCTCGTGTGTATTTCATCCGTGTTATAATTCCTTTTCCTACTCCTCAAGTCATCTTCGTCTCCAAAACAAAAAACAGAGAGAGAGAGTGTGCATGTGTTGATTTTCGATTGCAATTTCAATATGAGGAATTAGGGATGAAGAAACAAGTGCCACTCCAAGTGTGTTCCACTTTCACAAGGATTCTGAAAGTAATGGCTCCTCCTACTCCTACCATTCTAACTTCAAAAACTCTTGTTTTCGGTCCTCCAACACTGCTCACAAGAAGATTAATGGCTTCCAACTCCAACTCCAACGGTGACATGGCCAAGAAGATCTCCGTGTCCCCTATTTCTTCCTTCTCTTCCTACGGTGATCCCTGCCAAGATCTGTTTTTCCACGTGAAACCATCAGACAGAGTCAGTGATGACGACACAAAGCAGCAGCAGAACCAGGCCTCCCCTAACCACCCTCAAGCTCATCTTCAATCTCCTTGCTATTCGGAGCAGCGGAAAATCTTATCAGGAAGCCTTCTACAAGGCTGTGTTCTGGCTCCACCAGAACCACCCCAAGACGCTATTATGCAACCTTCCCTCCATTGCCCATCCATTCGGGAGTTTTTATGACCTTCTCGAGATTCTCTACCGCCTTATAGAACAAGGCCAAGATGCTGCAGAGCGGCTCCACTGTGACCCAGACTATAAGCTCTTACACGACCGGGTTATGGATGTCTTCGTGGAGCAGTTGAAGTCTGATATTGACAAATTCAAGCAGCACAAGCTCGATTTGAAGCCATCCGATTATATAACTGACGATGATGAAGACGACGAAGATGATAAAGATGGTACTCTTGATGCTGACACTTATGCTGATCTTTTTGTTAGCGAGGCTGCAGTGTGTTGCATTAGCAAACGCCCCGAGGACACCTGTGCTTCCCACGCCGTTTTGCTGTGTGAAAGAATTGCAAGGAGGCTTTTCCCACGCAAACCATATCAATCAAATCAATCATATCAATCATATCAATCACAAGAGTGGGAGCGGCTTAGGAATGAGGTTTTGGCGCCCTTATACAGGTACTGGAATCATCAAGTCATGTTTTTGAGATGACAGCGCTCAGAAGTTACGATGTATTTGGAGGAGGTGAAAAAAGTAGGAGGAAGAGGAGGCAATTTGAGTGGCCATGGCAGCATAATAAAGCCGGATGCTATGCTCCCAAATGAGATCATACGCTACGTAGTAGAAGATGGGGATGTCAGAGAAGGGGCCGAGCTTCAGTGGAAGGCAATGGTGGAGGATATGTACCTAAAGCAGCAACAGTAGCAAAAGCAGGGTGAGGGTTTGGGAAAATTTAGAAACTGCTTGGCAGTGTGTCACATCAGGGATTACAATGGCCTAACGCGCTTGGCGGTGAGTTTCGGACTTGGTGTCTGAACTTAGTGAAGAGCCAGCATGCCTCGTATAGAAGAACATCATCCACGGGTGACGCTGTTGAGTGGCGTCTCTGACAATTTGGTCAAGTCCTTCCTGGACAACTGTGGGGAAATTGGCCCGCACCATCTGATGGAAGCAGCCATTGCTGACAAAGCGTATCAAGCTCTCTCTGTGGTCGACTGAGCTTCTACCGAGATCAAAATCTATCTATTGGATACTTTTGGAGGAATTGATGATCTAATTAATCTGATGATTCATCATCTCTCTATCATGAATTAGTACCTTGGCTTTAGAAATTAGATATTGCTACCAGCTATGGAATGATTTGACACCAGACTTGCTGGAGGAGCAAGTGTTCAAGTTACAAGGATTTGCAGGACTAGACATGAACTGAGATCTAGATCACGATTACGATCAATCCATTCAGTATTTGGAGGGACTGATCTGATGATTCATCATCTGGTATCATAAATTTGAAGATTATTAGTACGTAGAATCTCATTGAATTAGTTTAGTAACCTTGAATTTAATTTGCTTAGAATTTTTGCACTGATATAGTGTCTGTCTTAGCCTAACCAGTGCTTAGATGGAAATATGTCTTAGATTCCTGATCAACATTTCCAATCATCATTGTACATCATCTGTTTTAGTTAAATTTAATTTTAAAGTTGAGTTATTTCCCAAGGTAGCTAGCTAGCAACATTGGGAACATTAACCTGACTAGAGCATTTACAAAGCATTGGACATATTGAGACATAAATCCCAAACACCATGAAAAACACTAGCAAAGAATACATGGACTTGGAACAAATTTCTTATTGTGACTATCCCTTCAGATTTTATACTAGAAAAAGCATTGGGCATAATGGCCAATTCACTGCTCATAAGTCAACTAAAGGAAGCAGACCATCACTTAAGCGGGGGCAAAACCGTTATTTAAACTATTCCTAATGAACATCTTAGGAACAGTGAGGTGTGAACTCAGTTTTAGTTTATATATAATTTGCCCCCTAAAAGCAACGGATACAAATCGTAAGAGAATTTTTGTTTAGAATTCAAACACAAAACTACCATCAACCCAATAAACTAAACAGAACAAAACTCACTCCATATATTGAAGAAGCGTGGTCTATCTTCACCCTTGCTCTTGCTATAGGGACCACTATCATCGCCGCCATGAAAACAGTGATTGGTTTGTCAAAGTGAGTTTGACCAGAAGAGGGAAAGTTTCTCTCGCACAAGAGGCTGAAGTACCTAGTCCAGAGAAAACTTGCCCCGTTTTTTTGGTCTAAAGTGTTGTGTGGGTTTTTGGGATTATTTTTGTTGAATGTGTTTATTGAATTATGGGGTTTGACACAACTTTGGGTAATCAATCAAAGCTATGTCCTTTTCATATTCTTTTTTCGTCAAAAATATCCTTTTCATATCAACTGGATACTTCACGGATCCTTTTGTTTTGTTTGGTGTGTGTGCTGCCTTTCTATTTATTTTCCTCGTGTTTTATAGTTTTGTTTGGTGTGTGTGTGTTGTATTTCTATTGCTTTTCGTAGTGTTTTGCAATTCTGAGTAGAAATAAAGAAAGCAAATATTTTTCTCGGAAGAAAAAATAATAATAATCAAGCAAATACAACCTCAAACATATGTATTATATCGAAACAATCCTAGCCAACAAAGCAAATGAACTGTTCAACATTCACCATAACCTAATCCTTCACCGTAAGCCCAGCTTCAATCATCGTCTCCCTTATACTTGAGAAGTTTGTAAGAAATGTATATTACTTCCCTTATCCTTGTAAGAAATGCAATCACCACTATAAAACACCACCAATGTTTTTAGCAAGGGTGGGAACACTTTTCTACTGTAATTCAAACCAAAACTGAAAATATCAAATTGACTAAATTGCACAGATGCTCCTCGTGCGTCTTGTGGTTTGTCCATAGTATATATGTTCAATTTGAGTCCACTATGCGCACTGCATGGAAAGATAAAAAGGTAAGTTCAATCCCTTGGCCATAGCTTGTGGTTTGTCCATAGCTTTCTCATGTTCGTGGATGAAAGGTCAGTTCATCCCTTGACCATGTTCACTTACCATCTACATGTTAACCACATTCAGTTTAATTGCATGAGGACAATGGATACATATGATTTCAATCATTAAATACCCCCTCCCCCTGCCCCTCAAGTATTGCATCTTTCTTTCTTGATTGTAGTTTCCAAAAATTTTACTTGCTAGTTGCTAATGTAAATTTTTTAGTTCTTTTCTAATTATATATACCTTTTTTAACGTGTGAAGGGGCGGAATCGTGGATTAACAACTTTACCTTCCACGGCTTAAGTTTCACCAAATCACAAAGGTTAGCAGCGTCTTCCTTAGTCTCTACATCAACTTTTGATTCAGACCTAAGAGAAGCTATGGACTCTTCCATGGCCTCTTCTTGTTTCATCAACCTTTCCTCCATGTCTTTCAATATAATTTCATTAGCCCTCTTCTTTGACTCACAAACTTCCTTCTTGAGTGACTTGGACATGTCAGAAACTTGTTTCAGATGACCACACGTTTAACATGAACATGGCCGAAGCTAAAGGATGCGGTGAGAAGAACGGGAGGGTGCAACTCATTGGAGAAGGAAGTTTCTGACATGTCCGAGTCACTCAAGAAGGAAGTTTGTGAATCAAAGAAGAGGGCTAATGAAATTATATTGAAAGACATGGAGGAAAGGTTGAAGAAACAACAAGAGGCCATGGAAGAGTCCATAGCTTCTCTTAGGTCTAAATCAAAAGTTGCTGTGGAGACTAAGGAGGACGATGCTAACCTTTGTGATTTGGTAAAACTTAAGCCGTGGAAGGTAAAGTTGTTAATCCACGATTCCGCCCCTTCACACGTTAAAAAAGGTATATATAATTAGAAAAGAACTAAAAAATTTACATTAGCAACTAGCAAGTAAAAATTTTGGAAACTACGATCAAGAAAGAAAGATGCAATACTTGAGTGGCAGGGGGAGGGGGTATTTAATAATTGAAATCATATGCATCCATTGTCCTCATGCAATTAAAATGAATAGGGTAGAATGTGATTAACATGTTAACATGCAGATGGTAAGTGAACATGGTCAAGGGATGAACTGACCTTTTATCCACAAACATGAGAAAGCTATGAACAAACCACAAGCTATGGCCAAGGGATTGAACTTACCCTTTTATCCTTCCACGCAATGCGCACAGTGGACTAAAATTGAACATATACACTATGGACAAACCACAAGACGCACGAGGAGCATCTGTGCAATTTAGTCAATTTGATATTTCAGTTTCGGTTTGAATTACAGTAGAAAAGTGTTCTCACCCTTACTAAAAACATTGGTGGTGTATTATAGCGGTGATTGCATTTCTTACAAGGATAAGGGAAGGGAAGTAATATACATTTCTTACAAACTTCTCAAATGTAAATTGAGATATTCTTTTAGGAGATAGAGAGGTTTAATTGGGGTACACCCTTTTAGAGCCCATCGTGCATTGTATTTCAACAATCTAAATCGTCTAAAAAAATCACTCTAATTTGTTAAATCACTCTAATTTGATAAATCGTCTAATTTTATGTTATTTCTTCTCAATGTTTAAGTACTTTATATAATGCACTATCTATATAATTAAGCTTCGATTAGTTATAAACTCTAGTAGTTTACTAGCAATGGTGCCCGCGCAATGCTGCGGGTTTTGAAATTGTGTGAAATGTGTATAAAGTCGTGAAAATATGCAGGGAAAATGGTACTATTTATATAGTCTAGCAAGCTTAAGTTACAAAAAATAAACTAATAACATGTTTTATGTGCTGCTTGTTATGTGAAAACATTGGGCATATTTTAATGATTCAAAACGAAAAACATAAAAAATAAACTCAGCAAGCAACAAAATCCCAGAAAGACTGCCTAAACAAATTATACTAATATAATCAATAACAATTTTCCATTTTTTCCTGTAAAGTAAAAAATGGAGAATTTCAAAAACTCATCACAAAGTCCTCTTTCATAATCTCGAACCTTAATTAATCAGAAAAAATGTACTAATATGGTATGAAAGTAAAAAAAAGAAGAAGAAAAAATTACCCAGGAATCCAATAAAAGTAGCAGATCAGTTGAAGTATTATAAAGTGATTCTTTAGTTCTAACCTTTTTAAGTATATTATTGGATTAAGTAGCACGTACTCAAGTTTTGTTGTCTTAGTAATTAAGAGATAAAGTGATTTAAAAATTACCCAGGAATCCAATAAAAGTAGCAGATCAGTTGAAGTATTATAAAGTGATTCTTTAGTTCTAACCTTTTTAAGTATATTATTGGATTAAGTAGCACGTACTCAAGTTTTGTTGTCTTAGTAATTAAGAGATAAAGTGATTTTTCAGTTCTAAGTATTGTTAATACTCTACCTATCATCACAACAACAAATTAATAACCCATTACAGCAGCAAAATCATTACAAATTCTCGAGTAATTTCTCTATTTACTTTCATCTCGCATTCCATATTTAAACAGCTGTTGATTGCATCAGTCAGATTTTCCCAACAAAAAAGCATAAAACCAAATTCTTATAGAAAGAAAAACCAAAATCAACCAATCAGGTCCAGAAACTTCTGACAAACCCATTAAACAGAATTTCCAGCATAGAGAAAAACATATAATACAATCAACCCATTATACATATTGAATCATAATTAAGTGAATAAAAAAAATTACAGAAACTTGTGCCAGATTGAGGGATGGACGGAGGTTAAGAAATAACCCTAATCCTAAATGATTTGATGGGAAATTTAAAACCCAACCCACTGAGAACTATGCAGGCAAAAAAATTACAAAAACTTGTGCCAGATTGAGGAATGGACGGAGGGTAAGAAATAACCCTAATCCTAAATGATTAGACGGGAAATTTAAAACCCAACCCATTGAGAACTATGCAGGCTTACCTTGAAAGTACCCGTGCCCGAGAATTAGAGAAGACGACTATGATCTCTAAGGCCTCTCTCTCTCCCACTTCTCTTTGGTGAACGCGGCTTTCTTTCTGGCTAGAGAAGTGAACGCTGGTTTAAGAGCTGAAGGGGCTTTTCTGGCTTGAGAAGTGAACGCTGGTTTGAGAGCTTAAGGGGCTTTTCTGGCTTGAGAAGTGAATGCGGGTTTGAGAGCTGAAGGGGCTTGAGTTTGGAAAAGAAGCGAACTGAGAAAAAGGGCTATGTAGCTGGTCATGAAGGCAAAAATGTCATTGTACTGTTCATTAGTGAACATAATTAAGAGGACAACCAGTTAAGCAGGGGCACAAACGTCATTTAATTATCCTAAGGAACAGTCTAAGAACAGTGACTTTATTCAGTTTTAGTATATACTAGCAAAGGTGCCCGCACGATGCTGCGGGTTTTAAAACCGTCTGAAATGTGTATAAAGTTATGAAAATATGTAGCAAGTTTAAGTTACAAAATAAAGACTAATAACATGTTTTATATGTTGTTTGTCATCTTAAAATATTGATCATATTTTGGAAAAACAGAAAATCCACAACAACAAAAAATATATGACAAGCATCTTTCAAAATAGAAACATAACATAGTGGATGAAACAATGAGGAAATTACCCAAGAATGCCTAGGAATGATGTTCTTGACCACATATCCAAGATTAATTTGTCACAAATAACAATCTAATGGTAGAAGATTAAAATGCAAAAAAAATTACCAATTGAATCAACCTAAGCTGATGAGAAGTGAATCCACTCAAACTAAGAGCAGGACGCATCTTAAAGAAAATGGTTCATAACTGTTGTTGGGAGTCATTTGAGTTTCCTGAAATTGGAGTTTCCCATTACTATTTCTCAAAAACCTAGCACAGCCCACTAATATTCGCACTCGTGCCGTGCTAGGCCGGCCCGTCTAGTTTGACACCTCTAGTTCGAAGAAAGAAGATGCAAAAGCACATTCATCTGACACCTCTAGTTCGAAGAAAAACACTGTAAAAGCACAGGAAGAGGGCTGTTTAAATTATCCTAGATGCATTTGAAACAAAGAGTATATAATCAAAAGTTATCTATGCAAAAGTCACCCTAAACAATCAAGATTTTTTTTATATTTTTCAATTCCATTTTTCTGTTTTTCCCTTTTTTCCCTTTAAACAGATATCAATATTTCATACTCTAATTCAACAATTGAGTTTTCCCAAAGTCTCTTCTAACAATCTAAAGATCAAGCTTCAATTTTGTAGTAAACATATATGTCTGAAAATCAACCCAAAACATCAATCAAATGAAACCAAAGGCAGTTTATAACCACTCCATGTCCTTTTTCATGTTAAAAAAGCTCCCTAAAATAAATAAATAAATAAATAAATAAAAAAGCTTCAGCACACGAAAAGGCATTAATATATAATCAAAAGCAATATCATGTTGTTATCACTCTTATCAACAACCTCTCCAAACACATCATATCTTCCATAAACTAAAAGGAAAAAGTCAAAAATATTAATATGTATCTAAGCACAGATCATACATGAAACAGCTTGTCATTGGTTCAAACCACATAAGAATTACTTGGCTTTATTTACAGCTGAACAACCATAGCAATTAGTTCAAATTTATCCCAACCAATTGTCAATTGATGCCATTAGCTAATTACTATGCTCCATTGACAGAACCGAAACAATAAATTGGAATTTCAACATAGAAACACACCTCTTGCTTAACAGAACCAAAAACAACCACCAAACAGCTCTATCAGCAAAACACCACCTACAAAACATCAAAAGCAGACATGGTTAAGAAAGAAGAGGAGAAAAAGCAAAAAAAAATCGAAAAAATTGCAGTTTCTGATTTTCTAGTCCCAAAACTGTCCAAATATGTTTTTATGTGCAGTGTTTTTATATGAGATGCTTGAACTTTGTTAGTCCACTACTAAAACAAAAGAAAAATCCGGGAAAACAAAAACAAACAGAGACAGAAGAAAACAGAATATCAGCCATCATCAAAATCCAAAGCAAAAATCACAGAGCAAAATTCAAGTTTTTTTTTTCGAAGGAAAGCCACCAAAGTTGATCCAAACATATTACATGTGAGGCCGTAACATAGGGAGCAAATAGGCATGAAGGTAATAACATTTGTGACTACTTGTTTCAATCCCATCACAGAGCATATCTTTTGTACAAATTTGTTGTGCATATCTTTTGAATCTCTGGGATTTACTTTAATAACAAAATAAAAATCATTCTTTGTATTTAATCCAGGTGATAAAAATGTTTATGGCTTTTGAACTGGTGGTTTAAGCCAATTAGGAGGAACTTGGTTGGTCAGCTATAAATAGTCTCTTTTTCCATTTAAATTTGGTTTTATTTTAATCTCAATAGAAGAATCTGTACAGGCAATATGGTCTCCAGTTTATAGTTTAACAACACAAACATGTTCAGTTGCCAGACTGCCCAAAAAAAAAACACATAATGCTTCTTTGAGCTCCTCTCAATTGGTTGTGTTCCTAACCATCCTTACTAAAATTAGCAGGAGTTCTATAGAGGAGGGATCCCAAAAAGAAATTAAGAACTTGATTAACATCCCTCAAATATAAATCCTTTTCAACATTGGCAATATCACAATGCAGCCATAATCAAGTAATTAATCAAATTAATTAACAATGTTAGCAGAATTGTAGATCGATGGGCATAGACATAAGCGTTGTTCTATATCAGATTTTCCAATTAACACAAATATTAGAGTATCTAGACAGCTTGAATCTAGCTTAGCATAACCAAGTTGAAAAATGGTTCTATAAAGTATCAGGCTGCCGGATCTCTCCTGTTCAAAGAGGGATCTTAATAAAATTAGAACCCACAAACTAAGAACGAATTGAGGATGGTTACATTCATATTTTCTGAGCATGGATATATTATACAGAAAGAAAAGCTGGCCAAAGAGAACTATATAAAAAGATATTTATTTAATTAAAAAATGAGGGTATATATATATACCTATTACCAAAGCAGTGTGTAACTTAACAATGGTTTCTTCCTCCTCAGCAGTGATGTTCCCTCTCTTCAAGTCAGCCCTCAGATAATTTATCCACCTCAGTCTGCAACTCTTCCCACACCTCAGCAATCCTTCAAATCACACACAAACACATTGATTTGTGTATATTTACAACCAAATGAATACACATTGGAAATATATATAAAGGATCCTTTATTGTAAAAATCTTTCAAGGCTAGCTAGCTACTATATATATATATATATATAATATTTAGACCTGCATTCTTGGGTAAAGATCTTCAAGAGCCTTCTCCATGAAGTTGAATGCAGATCTACAATCGCCTTGTATTTGATTGGCTCCTGACCTGTAAAATTGTTGGTCATCTTTTTGAATGAGGGATCATAGTTTCAATCTGAACTTTTTGCCAAAAGTAAAAAAGGGAAGAATTTCAAAAACTAATGACAGGTCTCATTCATAATCTCCATCCTTAATTAATAAATAAATAAAATGCATATGCAGAGGGTTCTTATATTAATTACTCCAGTTGGATGAGACTGTTCATAAAAAATAAAAAATATGATAAAGCAAAACAACAATTAAGCAGCATTAAGAAGAGAAAAGATAGTCTATTTTTACTCTACACACAAATATATTGGCATTTTTTCATGTCAGAATGAACAAAAGCTAGTATATTTTTACTCTACAGACAATTCTCTGAACACGCAACCTTCTGATCTTGCTACATCTCTTGCCAATCATTCTGGCTACATCTCTTAGAATTATAGTTCTAATCTGGAGTCATAAAAAATAAAAAATAAAAAAGGAGGAGTCTATAACCACACGCAAACAGAAAATCAGCCACACAGACATCAATTACCAGATTGATGAGCAGACTGGGGGTTCTCATATGGATTACTCCAGTTCTTTTTCCTTAGATCTTCGTCCCTGTAAGAACAAACGAAACTCAATTTCTGATTGACTTCTCAATTTTCGACATGACAATGAATAAACCAACCTAGAAAACCAAAAGAACATTAAAGCCAACCTTTTTTTACGAAACCTAGAAATCCCTTTGAGCTAAACGCGTGCGATGAGAAGAAGGATGAAGCTCAGCTGGAACGGCAACACTCGAACGCAACATCTGAGAGGAAAACCAATGAGATGAAGACCAAAAGGGCGGCTGGATTCGCAGCGCGCCTCCCTAAACGAAAATCGACAGATCCCCACGCATTTAGAACAGTGAACGCTGATCTTCCATGGCTGCCCCCCAACCAGCCCAACCAGCTGGTTCGAAATGGACTGGAAATCTCTGAGCGAACAAAACGTTGCAACGAAAGAGATGCGAATGGGAAAGGGCAAAAAGAGGAGCAGAAAAGGTTTAGTGGAGAACAGTACTTATGAATAGTATCTGGTTGCATTGGGCTTTAGTATATATATATAATATAATTTGGTGGGAGATGAAAACCTTGTTCCGATATTCATTAGCCTCTGGAATTTATTTGGTGGGTTGGTATTGATGTGGAACATTGCTGTCAGAGTCTTGTTTGTGCCTTGCGTGGCTCTTCCTACTCGCCCCCTATTCAAAGGAATCATAGTACAATTTTGACTGCTTTTGCATTAGTATCATTTATATTAAAACTTTGAAGCAATGATAATACTAAAGATTTCAGGTTCCAAATTCCAATACTGATTTTTCGTGTGTTTGGTGCATTAGGTACGCCATGTGTTTGGTGTGGTTCCATATGATTTAGATGATATTGGTCATTTGAAGGACATGTGTTTGGTGTGGTTCCATATCATTTAGATGATATTGGTCATTTGAAGGACACTATTTGTATTTGTATTTGTTTCTGTAAATTTCCCCATTTTGTGTCTTATCTTTTGAAGTAAAAAAAGTAAAAACTACTTTATTTTTTATTTTTTATTTTTTTGAGAAGAAAATTTGATAGTTCAAATTCTCTTCCATAGTTTTACTCTGCTGCAAATTGCTTGCTTTATAATTATCTCGTATGTATTTGATCCGTGTTATAATTCATTTTCCTACTCCTCAAGTCATCTTCGTCTCCAAAACAAAAAACACACAGAAAGAGAGACCATGTTCACCTACAGTCTGCATGTTAACCACATTCTACCATATTCATTTTAATCGTTGAAATCATACATCCATCGTCTTCATGCGATTAAAATGAATAGGGTAGAATGTGATTAACATGCCTACGGTAGGTGAACATGGTGATTTTTCATTTAGTATGACTGAATTGAATGGATACAAGGCTAGTACCAAAATAAATACTTAGTTATTGAATAATTACTAATTAACAATAATGGCTACTGGTAGCCATTAATCTTAATTTTCATTCTTTAATTTTGCACCTACAGTCTACATGAAAAAGAATTTTACTCTCACACTCTCACACTCATTCATCAGAACACCAGTAGATAACAAGAAATAAAACAAAAAAATAAAACAAAATAAAGGAAAGGGAGTGTTATGTGGGTTTAGAGTTGTCCAATAGGCAGTTTTAGGGTGGGTGTCCATTAAATCATTCCCATAGCATGTGCCCGAAACCAGTTTTCATTTCTAGGAAATCACCATGAAGATGCCCAAGGAGGGTTTCCATTTTGAAGCCTCCTTTACCGAACTTGAAGATTCATGCGGTTATGGTTTTGGGCACTAGAACATTCGAAAAAACAAAACTACAAACTTTTTTTTTTTTTTTTTGGTAAAGAGGAGGGCAAAGCCCAACAAAACACTAAGGAACAATAAGTCTGGGTATGCACACCCTACACATATCCTTAAAGATTAACTGGTTCACAGCAGCAGGAGCATTAGCCCAAGTATGGAGACCCAAAGGCTTGGTGACTCCAATAGAAACAAGCATATCAGCAACAGAGTTGCTTTCTCTGAAGACATGATGAATACGACAAACATTACCAGTCATGATAGCTTTACAACTAGAGATAAGAGTGAACAAAGGGTGAAGAGGGTCACAACTAGGCGCATTCACAAGATCCACCGCCAAACAGGAATCAGACTCCGCAATAAGGGGAAAATAGTTAGAATGGTTAGCAAGCCGCAATCCATAGAGGATGGCCCATAACTCAGCTTGTAAAACAGAACCCCTCCCAATATTAGCAGAGAATCCACCAACCCAGTCCCCATTGGCATTTCTGATTACACCACCAGCACCAATAATCCCTTCCTCACCTTTCCTGCAGCCATCAGTATTTAGTTTCCACCAACCAACAGGAGGAAAATTCCAAGTAATAAGGACATCAACCTTAGCAACCTTCCTATTGGTTACTAACTTGGTATATATCCACTCATTGGCAGCTCGACAAACATAGATACCAGAAAGAGAAGTGAGGGGCTGATTATCTTCAAAAGCCTCAATGCAACGGTTTTTCCATATGTGCCACACAGCAAAACCAAACACAACATTCCATTGCAATTGGTTATAACAGCTCTTGCCATCATTCAAATTAAAGAACATCCAATCCCACATATTAAAATTAAAGGATTGCCGGATAGATTCACTAAGACCCATGGAATTCCAGACCAGCATGGCATTGGGGCAAAGCCTGAGAAGATGGGAAATAGATTCAGAAGGCCACTTACAGATATGGCAACAAGCATCAAGAGAGAGACCTTTATTCCTTCGAGCTTCATTAGTAAGAATTCTGCCATGGCACAAAGTCCACAGAAAAGTTTTAATTTTGGGGGGGAGATTCAGGTTCCAGATGAAATCCCATTGCCAATGGTCCACACAATCATCCTGGATAAGAGCAGAATAAGCAGAGCTCACAGAGAAACGACCATTAGAGTTTGCAGCCCAAATAAGTTTATCAGTAACCACACCAGGGCCTGACACATGGATACAAGATATCTTCGTGACAATCTCAGTAGAGAGCCATATGTTAAGTTTAGGCAAATTCCATTCACCATTAGTAATGAAATCACTAACCTTCTCCTGCAAATGATCAAGAGTAAGGGGGTGGCAAGCATACCTTTGGAGCGACATAGTATCAACCCAAGGGTCAGTCCAAAACCAAACAAAGCACCCATCACCCAATCTATACTTCAAACCTGTGGACAAGGCCTGAGTCCCATATAAAATTCCTTTCCAAGTAGAGGAAGAATCAATAAAATCCTTTTTTTTAACCTCAGTCACCTTTTTACCTTTCAGATATTTCCCATTCACAACATCAATCCAAAGGCTGTGATGGTGTTGTAGAATCCTCCAACCAGCTTTAGCAAGCAGGGATTGATTAACAACAATGGCTTTCTTAAGCCCTAGCCCACCAAGGTGTTTAGGCCGAGTAACCTTCTCCCAACTCACAAGGTGGACTTTCTTTTTGCTATCAGTAGAACCCCAGAGGAAGTTTCTGTTCAAACGATCCTGCTCATGGCACACTGTCATAGGAAGTTTAGAGGTTTGCATAGAGTATGTAGGAATAGATGAAGAAACCGCCTGAATCAACGTCATCCTACCAGCCATTGATAGAGTAGCACTTTTCCAACCTGTCAGCCGTTTCTTGACTTTATCAATAACCTCCCAATAGGTGGCTTTATTGATGCGGTTATGAATTAAGGGAACACCAAGGTATTTCCCAAGGTCCTGAGTCAACGGGGAACCACAAGTCTGAGCCAAAAGCAAAGCATCACTTCTTTTCACATTAGGAGAGCATAGAACTTGAGACTTCTCATAACTCACCATATGACCAGACATACTGCAGAACCCATCTAAGCACTCTCTCATGACTCTTGCCTGCCTAGGAGAAGCCTCAGCAAACAGGATCAAGTCATCAGCAAAGAAAAGGTGGGAGATAAAAGGGCCCTGCTTGGATACAGGCACCAGATTCCACGTACGACCCTCAATATTTTGGGTAATCATATGAGAAAGCTTCTCCATACAGAGGACAAACAAATAAGGGGACAACGGGTCACCTTGTCTAATGCCACTTTGGGGGGTAAAACCAACAGTCCTTTCCCCATTAATGAGAGCCTGGAAGGTCACAGAACAGACGCAAGACATAATTAATTCCAGGAATTTACCATGAATACCAATCTCCATAAGCACCCGCTTGATAAAGCTCCATTGAAGCCTATCATAGGCTTTTGCCAAGTCAATTTTCCAAGCCATGAAGCCCTTTTTACCTTTGGTTTTCCTGAATTTGTGAAAAATTTCCTGAGCGATAATAATATTGTCCGTTATTTGCCTTCCAGGAACAAAGCTAACTTGGGTAGGCCCAACCAAATTGGGCATCAACGGACGAAGCCTCGCCACAAGAATCTTAGAGACTACTTTATACAACCAAATTGGGCATCTACCGGTCTCAAAACACTTCTTCACAAAGTGAATGATATCATTGCCACATAAGTCCCAAGAATGTTGAAAAAACCCAGCAGGAAGGCCATCAGGCCCTGGAGCCTTTAGCTTCCCAATGGCAAACAGACTTTCCTTAATTTCCACATCCATCACCTCTCTATTCAGCGCCACCATTCTACTAGGCTCAATGATGGGAAAAGTCAAGTGATAGGTGTCAATGTGCTGTAAGTTCCTAGCAGTGAACAGCTCCACAAAATACTTAACCACAATTTCATGAATACCAATCTTATCATAGAACCAATCCCCATTTTCATTTTCAAGGCCTTCAATTTTGTTTCTCCTTCTACGGATAATGGTAGAGAGATGAAAGAATTTAGTATTTCTGTCGCCCTCCCGAAGCCAAAGATTTCTGGATTTTTGATGCCAAAAAGTCTCTTCTTGAAGAAGAATAGCATTAAATTCAGAAGAAAGATCCTTCTCCAGCTGGGCTAAAAAAGAACTAGATTTAGAGGTCAAGGCTCTTTGAATGCCATCAAGTCTAGCAATAATTCTTCTCTTCCTCTGGAATAAACAACCAAAGGTCTCTTTATTCCACATCACAATGGACGGAGTAAACTCCTGGATTTTATGGAGAATACAAGAATCACTAGCAGGCCAAGCCGAAGACACGAACTTATTGTACTCATTATGTTGCAACCACATGGCCTCAAATCTGAAAGGCTTGAGCTCAGGGTGGGGAATATGATGGCTGTCCAAACTTAACAACATAGGATTATGATCAGAATTAATACGAGGAAGGTGCTTGATAAAAGCCTCAGGAAACAAGACTCTCCAGTTCATAGAGCAAAGACTCCTATCAAGTCTCTTCCATATGGTTTTACCACTCTCCCTTTTATTAGTCCAAGTAAAGGGGCTACCAAGGAACCCTAAATCCACAAGATCAAAATTATGAATCCAATTAGCGAGACCCCCAGGTTTAAATTGGGATCTCCCACCTTTGCATTCTTCCAACGAAGTAGTTTCATTGAAATCCCCACTAATGAGCCAAGGTAGAGAGTTGTTATCCCCAATGTCAGCCAGGTGTTTCCAGAGACCCTCTCTTTTCCTAGGACAAGGACTCCCATAAACAACAGTCAAAAGCCAATTCTGGACACCATACCCAGAAACTAAGACAGTACAGGCTTGGCTCATAGACACCATGAGCTGCACATGTAGCTTGTCGTCATTCCACAAAAGCCAAATGCCACCAGAAAAACCATTAGCCTCCACAACCAGATGTTGATTGAAGGGCAACCTTTTAATGACATTAGCTGCTCTCCTGCCATTAATCCTTGGTTCCATAATCGCCAAGACATCAAAATTATGCATTTTTTTTAGGTGAGTGATGGTACCGGAGAAACCCTTACCACCAGCCCCTCTAACATTCCAAACCATTAGTTTAATCATCATAATAAACAAACTAAGAAAGGATGAGAAAAGATACCTGAAGCAAAAGCTTCTAAGACACTTGCATTTCCTCCACAGAAATGGAGGGAGATGCATCGTCATAGTTCAGCGCCTTCTGGGCCATAGTCACACATGCATCACCTTCATCCATGGAATCCAGTGGGCTTTGAGGGACCATAGAAGCTAGGGGATCCTCCCCGTCATCAGTCTGCACCCCACTGCCCTCCAGCGACTGCAAGATATTTGGAGGTTGGTGTCCCGGCACAAAACTACAAACTTTGCTTACATACAAATGAGAATTAAGTGGCCTCATTTTAATTTTTGACATGGGCCATTCAAAACTCAGAATTGGCCCTACTCTGCGTGGGCTTAATTGAATATTTAGTGTTGGGTTCATGGGTTTAAAAGTTTATCCTCATAACAAATAAGATATATGACTGTTAATAGTATTTATCTTCTTAATATAAATTTTAAAAATTAAAATCGACCACTGTCTTATATTTCAACCGACTTATATCCCTGGATTACCCCATGAAAATTTTAAAAAGAACGTTAGTCTTTTTGCATTGACCATTTTTCGTAAACTATAAATTTGGAGAATAAATTGCAAAAGAAAGTCTTACAATAGTAAGTAATCAGATACTTATACAAAAAAGCCAACGAAGTTGGCTCGGGTGGCTCAAGGGAAAGCAACTCTGTAGATTATTCCTTTAAATTAAGCAAAAGATCCCAAAATTAAAAATTAAATTGAAAATTTCCCATATCTAGTTTCAATTTCCCGGATGAGAAAATATGTGCATAGAGCAAATATAGATAACACGGTTTGCACCCGATCCAAGTTTATCCAGCTGTCCCTGACTTCTCTTTTAAGATTTTAGCAAATAGGTAGTTTCAATTCAGGAATCAAACTTGGGCTTAGAAGAAGCATTAAACACGTGCTTCCAAAAAAAATTTAAAAAATCAAACTGGGGCTTCAAAATAAAAAGAATCAAACAACGGCTGCTGGTGTAAAACTAAGGTCGTCCCTGAGATTTTGAGGGCCCTATGCAAAACTTAAATTGAGGCCTCACATAATCTAATATGAAAAATACTATAAATAAAAATTTACCATAACTTAATGTCATAAACAATTTTTTTATAACTAAAATAACTTTTACTGTGTCCAAACAAGTTTATTAGGATTTATATATGGATAAATAGAAGAGTCAATCAAGCAGAGCGGTGACAACATCTCCAATACTACTATACAACTGGGCAACATGGTTTCTAACAGATATTTCAGGAACTTTAACCCCTTTAGAACTCAACGCAGTTTCGCAGTTGCCGGCATCGTCACCTGCGATTTTGGCGTCGTAGTTGGCCGTCATTGGGTCCTCCTCAATCTCAACTTTCGAGCTTTTGAACGATGCCACAACGGCTTGATACAAAGAAGCACACTCTTTGATAGCATCCTTCGGATCACTCTTGAGCAAATTGTTGATGAATGTTTGGCTATCTTCTGCATTGGCTATGGCTAAACCGAGAGCTGCTTGAGCAAGATCTTTGTAACTGGATGCTGATAGGGCTTGAGGATTGGTCTCCAGAATTTTCAGGCATTCTGCGTTGTTTATGGTCTTTTTGCAAACATCATCGATCAGTTGAGTCGATGCATTCGCTAACGAAGAAGAAGAGAGAAATAAAAACAAAGCAAAGAAGAATGCTAAGGCGTAAGAAAGTGGAGACTCCATTGTATGCAAGTAGCGAGTTTCAAAAGTTATTAAGGTTGTGTTATATATAGTAGTGAGAGTCGTTGGTGCTATTAATGAGATATTATTAGGTTTCCCATAATGCGTGCTTACCAAGAATCCTAAGATTTGGAGAATCGACCCATTTAAGTAAAATTTCAAGTCAATTCAGTGAATGCGTGCATACTCATAATAGGAAATTTTTGATATACTGAAAAACCAAAGAGATGCCAAATCCTACTAGGGAAATCAAATTTATACAGGAGCATTTTTGCTCACCAAATTAACCAAAGATTTATGCTCATCACCACCTTTAAAGGTAAATAAAAAAATTGAAAAAGGGCCCACATGCCTCTCTTACTTGAATTCTTTGAGAGGATCACCATGTTGTAATGGAGGAAGTATTGTTGGCCTTGAGCCAGCTGAATAACAATATCTAGATAGAGAGGCATGTGCTTCACAGAATCACTCTAATGAGAATCATGAATAGTCACATTATCATATTTTAATTAAAATTGACACATATAGTTAGCAGTAATTCAATTATTTTGACACAGAAATTAAATAATAATATTTGTTAGTTAATAACCTAAAGCAACAAGCACCACCCAGTCTAAAATACTATGGATAGAAAGTAGCACTCCGTTTGGATAGAGGAAAAGTCGGGATTTAGTTAAAAGTCGGGAATTGAAGAGGAGAAATTGATATTTCTATTGTTTGGCAAAGTATGTAATTTATTAAATGGCACACGGAAAAAATCGTGAAAATTGGGAATCGAGATTAATTTCCTCCAAAAAAGGCATCATTTCGCAATTTCTACTGAGCAGGAATTCATTTTTCACTGTAATTTTTGTCATTTACAAAAGAGTGCTGCTAGACGAACCCTAAAATTAATTGAGTACACCCTATGATCTAAGTACACCTTAATATTTTAATGAAAATGTAAAATTAACTAAGTACACCTTATTTAACTACCAAAAATACCCCAGGTATACCCTAATACACTCTATCACACAACACCCTAATACCAATCCTCAACCAGATTTCTCTTTTTACATGAATTCGTGTCCTCTTTTCAGATTTTGGGTTTGCATCAAAGTCTTTAATTTCGTAAGCTGTTGTCTAAGTAGATTTGCTAGCTCCTTCAATTCAAAGCTTGATTCTTGTAAATCCTTGTGAATTTCTTTATTTTTTTCTTATTTTTTTATTGAACTTGTTGCCCTCCGTTTGCAAATTTGCATAATTTCAAAAGTAACCCAATTTGCAAAAGTAACTCTCTCTTGAAACGTTTGTTCTTGTATTTGAGAGGCCTTTTCTTTTGTTCTGATGCCTTTCCATTTTGTTCAATGCTTGTGCCTTTTGGGGTTTTACCTTCCTCTGCAGTTGGCTTCATTCGAGAAGGTTAAGGAAGTAGATGAATTCTTCAAAGTCCATCCCAACCCCTCGATAGCGAGAACATTGAAGCAGAGCATTGAGTGGGTACAGATTAACACCAAGTGGGTCCAAGAGTGTAGCTAAACCATGAAAAGATTTCATTCACAGTCAAGGAAAAGCAGTTTATTAGTTGTAAAAATCAAATTAAGCAGCAATTTCTACAAACACGAAACTTGGAGATGGAGAACGAGAAGCAAAAGAAAAAACCATTCCTTACAGAGCGCATTGACATGCCTTTCCTTGCACCCCCGCCAGTGCTTGCCGCATTGTTCTCCGTGGGCACAATGGCAGAGCCAGGAATTTATGTGTTGGGGGCCAACATATAAACCAAATTAGACATTAAAAAATTTCAAATTTTCAACCTTAACAATGTTTGTAAAAATAAAAGGAAGAAAAAAATTGTTTATTCAATTAGGTATCAAAATAACACTCATCATTCTTTCTTATCTCGAAAACCATCTATAATTGAGTCAATGCTAAACTTTGCTTCATATTGGAACAAAAATTAAAATCCCAATCCTTTTTTATTTGGGTAAAAGTCTACTTCCTATTTGATAAAGGAAATTTTTTGAAACTTTATTTGATTGGCTACTTTTATTTTTTATTAATATCTATTTGAAATCACTTACTCTTTTACTTGCAAAGAGAGAGAAAGTATTTTTCTTTTGTGAGGGGGCCACAAGCAATTTATTATTATATAGACTTCCTAAATGTGTAGGAAAGCAATAGCAAAAATTAAATGGACTAAAAATTTTGGGGGGGCCCATGCCCCTTCAGGCCTTAACAAGGCTCCGCCATTGGTGGGCACCAAGCAATACGAAAACTTCTCTACGTTTGATTAGGGTTAATATGGTGAGTATGGTGTACTTATTAAAATAATATTTGTTTCACAATTATCCTTTTTGGTTATTTTGATATTAGGGTAAATTAATAATTCAATAAATACTTTTGTAGTAGGGTGTCAGTTAATTTTAGGGTTCGTTTATGTAACATCTAGGAAAAAAAATTAAAAATTATTATTTATTTATTTTAACTTAATTATGTGTTTGAGTGATTTTAGTGCGTTGGAGAGTATTTTGAGTCACTTGAATGATAGAGAAATTGAATTACAAGAGTTTTGAACTTTCAATTTCGGGTTGGGTGGATAGAGCAATTTTTCAAGTGTGGGTGTTTACTATTTTGTTTCCATTTTGAGTTTTTTATAAGTTCCCATGATATGTATGAACTTTAGAAGAGTTTTCGAAGCTTTAGGGACAATCTAGGAGTGTTAGAATGGTGGAAAACAACTTAGAGGCAAATCTTGAAAATTGAGTTTTTTGGGTAAGTTTTAGTCCATGAATCTCACTTTGGCTCTCTTTTTCTCCAAATCCTTCTAGTTATTTAGGAATCCATTTATTGAGTTTAAACGAGAATGGACATCTGATCGTAGGCCTAACCTCTCATGTATGTTGGTCCTTGGATCTAATCTTGAACGGGCACTCGATCTACTTTGACCGGGGCTTGCAGACGCTTGTGACATGCATGCGCGCTGAGCAGCTCGTTCTTGTCCTTCTTCTAGCTTGCTCGGTCCTGCTCTACTTGCTAGGGACCTCTTGAATTGTTGTCGATGCGGTCGTCCTAGGGATGGCAAAAATTCCTTCAGGGGCGGGTCCCCGTCAGGTTGGGGGAGATTTCAGGGCCAAACAGGTATCAGGTACGGGGATCCCCGAACTTGAAAAATCCCCGATGGGTATGGAGAGGGATGGTATTGGCGTCCCCATCCCCAAAATCTGACCCGAAAATATATATGTTTATATTTAAATAAATAAAAATATATAATTATAATATTTATGTTTAACCCTAAGTTAACCTCCCTCTCCTAATTCTTCCTAATCTTCTCTGGAATTTCATATTGATGTGATTTTGAATAGTTGAGTTGAACTTTATAGTTACTTTGGATGTGTTGAATGATAATTTGGTTGAGGCCAAGGTTTCGGACCAAGTCAATCTAGTTGAGGAGCTGTCCCAACCAAGTTGTTTTGGTCGTCTACTCTTTGAGTCAGCTAGTCAATTCTAAGACTGAGATATGCTTGACTACGTGGATCAGGAGGAGAGAATTATGTGGAGCCCAATTGCACATGGGCTAGGGTTTCGTTAGTAGTGTATAGGGATGGCAACGGGTTGGGGAGGGGCCGAGTATGACAATACCATCCTCGTCCCCGCTCTCTTTCCCCGCCCCCGTTCCCGAATCCATCCTCGTTTAATAGGTTTAGGGGAATCCCCGTCCCCGTCCTTGTAGAGGGACTGTCCCCCATACCCGCCCCGAATCCTCGACCCCATACCTTGACATTTTCCACATATGGCAGTGAAAGGTGTTTACCCATCTGCATCAACATGAAAAATCTCAATAGCCTTAACCGCCCACTTCCATGAACTAAGAGCATATCCAAGGTGTTGTCATCATGCTCAGCTTTTGGTGCCCCAACTTGGGAACTTTGAACAGTTCTGCAAGCATTATTGCAAACCAGAATACCAAGAAACTGACCCTTTTTAACAACCCATTTATCTTCTAAACTGAGAGAGAGAGAGAGAGAGAGAGAGAGAGAGAGAGAGAGAGAGAGAGAGGTGTGGCTGGAGACCAAAGGAGATTATGAAGAATTAGGATAGGGAGGCTAACTTAGGGTTAAACATAAATATTATAATTATATATTTATTTAAATATAAAAATATATATTTTGGGGTCGAGTTCAGGGATAGGGATGGGGACGCTAATACCATACCTGCCCCATACCCGTCAAGGATTTTTCAAGTATCAGATACCTGTTTTGCCCCGAAATCTCCCCCGCTAGTGTCGGAGACCCTTCCCTACAGGGATTTCTGCCATCCCTAGTGGTATACACAAGAGCTTACGTCGAGTGCGGCGGCAAATGAGGGAATGAATGAAGTTGTTCCACAACAGAGCCAAAGTTGGCAGCGGAGGCAAATTGGTCATAAGCGATGACGTCAGGATGGACCACAGCACCGTCATGGTGGTGAGCCTCCAATCTGGCCATGAGGCCGTCAGGACGGTGGCTGGATCCAGCTGTAAGGTTGTGAGGCTGCAAGTTTATGGTGTCCACGAGCCGTGTGCTTGAACCATGGTCTTGGACATGGAGCCTTGTGGTTGCACTAGGCTCATAGTGGTGGCACGATGTGGTGGAGCGGCGGTGATGGCTAGAACCCTGGTGGTAACCACGATTTCAGTGGCGGAACGTGGTGGAAGGCTTGACATCGCTCCATCGTGATGGCTCAAACTCGTAGCAGATTGAGTCGTCTAGGCGGCTCGGCTTCTCGTGCGCATGCTTCCAACCATGGTTGTTTGGAAGGCTTCGGTTGAGTGATGAATATGAGGGAACGAATTCCTTTCATTCAAGAACACGCATTGAGTATAACTCGCACTCTCAATGAAAGCACCAAATATGTTTGAGCAAATTTCCTCACGGGGAATATTCGCAGGTTGATTCCTCGATCTTCGATCTTCCTTCCCTTTCTTCTCCCTTGGTTCCTGTAAAACAAATCTAGCTCAACGGACCACACACGAGGGATGTTGGCTAAAGGCCCTCCGATGCTTAAGTTAGTTTGATTGGATCTTGAAAAAGATAGGACAATAGCTAAAGTGGATGGAGTTTTCTCTCACGAGGAGAGCCGGGTGGCCGGAGCCATGTGTGGTGGCTGGAGTCATGTGGGAGAGAGAGAGAGAGAGAGAGGATTTTCAATTAGGGTTTTAGGATTAAAAAAGAATTTAGAATTCCTTATGTAGCCATGTATTTATAGGCTCCTTGTATGCTAGGGTTTTGGGAGAATAATTTTTATTTGGTTATGATTATTCTTATCCAAAAAGATGGTAGGAATTAATCCAAGAGATTTGGTTGAAATTGGTTCCTTGATTTAGAAAGATATTTCCCTATTAAATCAAAGATAATTTCCCTAATTAAATAGGATTTAATTAGGATAATTAGTTTACCAAAGGAATATTCCTTTTCCACGTGTCGTCTTCTTATTGATCAACGAAATATGTGTTCCCACAGTTATTTGATGATGGAGTTGAGTGTAGGATTTGGGTTAAATCTGAAATCTATGATATTCTTAATTATATAATTTTGTAGGATTTGTCTCAAGTGATTGGTCTTAATAGAGGTTGAATTTAAGTTTTAACTCTCAAGTGATCGAGCGCCCGTAGTCATTTTTGATATAAGGAGTTACTCCACTACAGAGTCTGAAAGATCAAACCCAACAGGGTGCATGGAGCACAAGAAAGACTCCCAAGATTAATTGACAAAAAGAAACACAAAAGACTCTCAGATTGATAGCAAACAAACCAACAAAAGAAGTACAAAACTTTTGTCCTTAATCAAACCAACAAAATAAGAAAATTGCATGTTCTCCCATAAAATTACAAATACTGCCGACCAAAAAGACTAGGCATCAACCATCATGCCATCGCCTAGCTAGCTAAAGTACTAAAGAGAAAAATGAAAATAAAACAATGAATGCATGAAAGCAACTTCGTAGTGTAGCCACCACCAATTAGTGTCCGTTCAGAAAGACGGTGGAGAAGCTGCAGCAAAAGAAAGAAAGAAAACAAAATATGAGTAAAACAGTACGAAAGGGGAGACATCCTGTAGAGAAAGGAAATAGAAAAAAAATATTTATACAATTGCATAGATTTTTTAGAAGAAGAAGAGAGAAGAGATAATATACATGTGCAATAGGGTGGAGAAGCTGAGAGAAAGAAAGAAGGAAAAAAAATATACAGTAAAACAGTAGAACTGTAGGAAAGAGGGAGGGATTACGTTTTGTAGAGAAAAGGAAATAGAAAAAAAAAAAGAAAACTATAGAGAAGCAGGGACAGAAAGAAGTTAATAACAAAAAAGAAGAAGAAGAAGAGTATAACAGTAGGAAAGGGGGAGGAGGGATGATGTGCTTTAGAGAAAAGTTTAACGATATCTGTTATGTTTCCTGTTAGTTCAATTAGGGTTATTTTTCTCTTTTTTAATTGTGAGAAAATTGGGTTATGTTGTAAGAATGATGTGTCAACTTAAAGTCCCTTGGATAAAATTTTAATGAGGTGGCGTATCCAGAATAGAAGTCAAGCAGATCATGGCAGAGAAAAAACAAGCAGAGAATCTGGATCCCTGTTTTAGAATAGTGATCTACTTCTATGAACTGTGTGTGCATTTTCGAAGAATCTTGAACTTCATATATTTATCTATATCCCTTCATTTCAACATTATGGTTTTTACTTGTTATTTCCCTTACACGAATATGTGAAGTTACAGTTCCACCTCTTGGCCTTTTCACCTTTGAACGAGAAACAATGAAGCATGATACAGTGCAATTATGAAGGCAAATGCACAAGCTATAGGGATGACGACCTTTATGGCAAGTGGTCGTTGAGATGAATGAGACTTTCTGCGGGTGCATGCACAATTTTGGGAGGTCACCACATGGCCTATCGTTGACAATAATTGAGAGATCACTTGCATTTGAAAATGTCCCTTCTTTATAAGAAAGATTGAGATGATTAAGAAATGTAAACTTGCCACGAAATTCAGGTATCTCTCCAAATAAGTTGTTGCGTGAAATATCTATTTCTTCCAAGCTTCTCAAACTTTAAAAAGATTGAGGAATTGTTCCCAAATAAAGTGAAAGGGATGAAATTCCGACAATCTCTCCAGGTATGTATGGTGCCTGTTATGTTAGATTGTTATTAGAAAGGTCAAGTGCAAATAGACTTCGGCAGTTTCCAAGACTTAGAGGTATACTTCTCTCAAACCTAGCCTCGCTTACGCACAACTTTCTTAATGAAGTCAAGTTACCTTGAGAGGACGGTGTCGGCCCAGAAAATTTGTTTTCATTCAAGTACAGTTCCTGTAAGTTTTGAAGCTTCCCAATTCCATCAGGGACACTACCACTGAAGTAGTTTTTTTCCATTCCAATATGGGTCAAGTTTACAAGGTTTCCAATGCCGTCAGGGATGCTTCTGTGTATCAAATTTCAGATTTTAGTTGTGTAGAAAGGTTGCCTATGAACTTGGCATTTCTCCTCCGAAATGGTTAGTGTCCATACCAAAGTCCTCTAGGCTAGTACAATTAGCCAAAAAGCTGAGAAGGTTCAAGTCGCCAGTTGTTCCACTTCCCAGTCTATTGCGGCTGGAGTTCATGGAAACTAAGCTTCGCAAGCTTCCAAGATTTTCAGCAGGGAGTGTCCCGGTGAGACCATTTTCAGCTAGATTAATTAAGCATCCGAAGTCTAGAAGAATTTGACAATGACGCAGGAATAGTTCCAGTGAATTTGTTGCCACCAGAGTCAAATTCTTCGAGATTATTAGGAAGATTAACGCAGACATTTGGTGGTAGCTCTCCGTGCAGTTGATTTTGAGCAACACCAAAATAGTATACGGAAGAAATGTTATAGATTGAAGAACGGACATTTCCTTTGGAACTGTAGTGTGGGCTTGTAACTAAGCAAGGCATTAAAGTGATTGGTTGGTTGATGGAAACCTTCTCAGGTGAGGTATAGTGGTCTTGGGCAGTTCACCTTGGCATTGGTGGGTGAAGTCGCACAAAGTACCTACCCTCGGGGTTAGTAGGGTCCCCCAACCACAAAGGGTGGGTAGCAAAAGGACATTACCAATCTGAAAGCGAGAATTTCTCTAAGCTTTACAGACGCCCGAGCTCATTGGGTATGCTTCCATGAAAATTGTTTTGAATAAGATGAAGATTATTCAAAGAAGAACAGTTTTCCTATCCAACCTGGGATTGCTCCAATGAGATTGTTAGCAGAAATGGATACATAATTCAAATTTAACAATAAACTGAGGTGGTTTGGAATTGACCCAATAAGCTCATTGAAACTAAAAGTGAGCACACTTAGTTGTGTACAGTGAGATATATTAGTTGGAATTTTGCCGCTAAAGGAATTTCACGACAGGTTGATATATTGCAAGCTTTGTAGACGGTAGATGACTCATTTCTTGAGGAATTTCTCCATGAAAGCTGTTGGTGCGTAGGTTAATTCCATTTAGATGAGTAAGATTCCCAATAGAAGGTGGTATAAGGAGCCTACAAGCTATGGTTCAAAATGAAGACTCTTTTGGTGGAATGGTTGCATGTAACGCCAACCCAACTTCATAAATCAATGGAATCATTCCATGAGCGCATGACATGAAGAGGATCTTGAGTGGTTCTTTTCTTCAAGTCCAGCAGCGGCAGGCGATCAATTTCATTTCCAAAAGTATTGCTACTGGGTAGCTTTGCAGAAGCCAGAGGTATGCTTATGCATAAAAGAATGAACCCATGAAGGAATGTGAACAAAACCAGCCTGACATGAGTACTTTGTGAAAGCTCCATATATATCCTGTTCTAACAAAATACAGAGAAACTCAAAACCAAGTGCGCGCTGGCATCTTTCGCTTTCTATTTCCTACTTGTGGGCTTTCTTTTAATGAATTAATTAGACCAAACAACAACAACAACAACAAAAAAGAACATTTATTTTCTATCCGAAGGCCTTACTCACTGTGGTCCTACAAGTTATCAAAGACTAATTAGGAGTGCTACAATGTGAATCCAAGAATATCATCTCTTGACTTTTGGCTAGGTGAGACGGTGAGCAAAGTCATATGACCAAGACAGATACTGCAACTCCCTAATGTTTTTAAAAATGCATCCTGAGAAAATATCAGAAATTTTGGATCAATCAACTAGTAAAGAGATCTCAAAACATGAATACTGAAAACTTGATTTGTGTTCATATTTTAATACATCAAAACATGAATTTCACCAAATTGTACATATACATATACAGAACATAGAGAATTTGCGGAAATCCGGACATTGTATTTAGGTTAAAAGGGAAGGGAAACAAATAAAAAGAATCATTTATTGTTTGTGACCACACACTCTGAACCATTCTTACATTCATATGCAGAAGGCCCAACTAAAGCTTAGGAGTTGGGAAGGATAAGAGCAGCTAGGAATTCTTGCATGCTTAATGGAAGATAGAATTTGTAAAAAGTGGACAGAAAACTAAACCAGCAAGGCAGACAGCATGCAGTGTTCAGCAGAAGTTAAAAATTAAAGACTGGTAGTCCACTAATAAACGTTAAAATCCATAAGATCTGCAGCAGTTTATAACTACTTTAAAATCCATTAAAATCTCGATTGAATACTTACGCACTGCGCTAGCTTCCTACTTCCTACAGGCACACAAATTCTATTCCTTTGGGCACCCTTCTTTTAAAGTACTTCCTAGCGCGATCTCTTACAGTTTCTTGCCACTTCAGTATTTGGTCTTTCATTATTCTGTAGTTGAGGCTCTGTAGAAGCCAGGTCTGGACAGGATTAACAACAATTTTCTCCAGATTTACAGCAGTCTTTATCAAGTAACGAACCAGCGCAAAATCACTTGTGCTACCAACATACCCTACCATTTCCACAACCTTGAGGGAATTGTGGGAGAATTTCGGGGCTCTCGCAAAACTTTTCAGCAGACCTTCGTAGTGCATCTGCATCAAACCAACATTTTTTTAGTCTATGTAACAACCAAATAGAAGTGAGAAATTCTCTCAGAATATGTAACAATACAGATGGGCTCAGAAGAATCTAACCATAGTTATTAAAAACATTGAAACTCATAAATATTTATCTCAATGGACAGTTAAACCAACTTCTATTTGGCATTGATGTTACATCAAAATCTTCCATATCTTCAATGAAGTCAAGGTTGCCATTAGGATCCTCTTTTTTCTTCTATTAATGGAGTGAATAGAAGATGAAGATTGTATTCTCCCTAATTTAAATTTATTCTCTCAGCAAAGTCAAGGACAGCTGGGGCGGCCCTCAAAAATTTCTTCATAAAATGGCAATAAGGAAGTATTGAACCCATGACCAAGTAAACAACTTTACCAGAAAATACCACTAGGCTATGCATGTCTTCATGATAAATATTTGTGTTCATTACTTTTATTGGTTGATGTTTGTTTTTCGTTAAAATTCACAGTATTTTTTTATATAGTATTTTCGTGTTAGAAGCAATGAGAGCCCCAATTTAAATTTCGCACAGGACCCTCAAATTCTAGGAGAGATGAGGTATGTGCATAGCTCATTAGTGGAATATACTAGATTATTTAAATGGGAATCGAATCCTATTAAAAACGTTTATTATAGAAAACCCAGCCTCTTTCAAATAAAAATATTTCCCCCCAAATGTAAAATCCATCAACTACAAATAAAAAATTGTATATATAGTTTAATAAAGCCATAAAAGATCCAACAAACAGCATGCACTACTATATCGAAAGTCCAAATCCATCAGCCAATCACATAAAAACTAAGAATAATTTCTTAATCTAAGAATATACACATACCTGCAACACAAGTTTGTGCAAGCAAGGGCATGCCTGAAGGAAGTAAGTTAGGTTAACAAGAGCGAAAGCATCATCTCCCTCAAATATTAAACCCAAATGCCTGAGATTCGGCATTGTAGGAAATATACGATCGCACCTGAACAACTGAAGACAAAGAAAAGTAACATAATCTGAAAAACATATATATTTTAAAAGAAAGGAAAACTAACACAAAATAATAACATAATACGTACTAACCACATTGTAAGTCAAGTTGAGAGTCTCTAGCTGAGAAAGACAGTATGAAAGTTGGGCGAAGACAACCTCAAAGAAAAGATTGTTGGGCTCACAAATGGATACGTCAACAAGACGAGGTACATTCCTGATAAGCAAGTTTATCATTGTATGTCCAGCATAAGTAAATGAAACAAGGTTTGCATCACGAATCTCAATGCTCTCCATCATGAAACATTCCCAGATCTCTAAGTACTTCAAGGCAATTGATGTACCGACAACTCTTAGACGAGACACGTATCGGGAATTATAGACTGATAATCGTTCAAGAACTGGACAATTAGACAAGAAGTACTGGAGAACTTCTTCTGCAATATCAACATTTTTGAAACGAAGATCTTTGAGGGACTTAAAGCCAGTGTACATGCAAGGGTCTAGATTTGGAACCTCAAAACAGAAGGGCCTCCATGCAGACCCTTGTTTGAAACCAAAAACTTGGTGGGGAAACAAAGTATAGCTCTGGTGAAAACCATATTCTAGGAAGTCAATGTCAAGCATTTGAACTCCCTTTTTCATTGCAAATCGGATCCATTTATCAATGGAACTTGAAGAACGATTATCGAGATGAAAGCTAACTCTGAATTGTTCGACTTTAGGGCCTCTGTGTTGTTCCACCACGCTATTGACCCAATTGACATACCTGAGGTTTGCCAACTCTTGGGCTTCTCCTCCTGGTGGCTTGGCAGTACGGCATAAAGTGTCCTCATCATCGAAGTTGAGATTCATAGTAGACGTCCACAGATACTGCCATTGCCTAGAAAGGATACTAGTTGATGCTGCTTCCTTTAGCGGCAAGAGTGACAATATAGTGACAAGAATTTCATGGGGTAAATAACTGATTCGGTCCACCAAGTTGTCATGAGTAGTTTTCCTTCTCTTTCTCAAGTTGTAACGACCCTTCACCAAAGAAAAAAGATATAGCAATTTTCACAAGAAAAGGTTGAGCAGGACTAGGATTAAATACCAGCTGGCAAGAGAACCCATTCTCTTACCGTTGGGTTTGAATGAGGAAAATAAACCCGTAATTTAGACCATAATTTTTTAATTTACATACGCCAACTCTCCTATTTAGATTCATAAACAAAGAAATTTATAAATTTCATTTGGGAAAAAAAAAAAAAAAAAAATCTTGGAATTTTATCATAATAAATTTTAAATTTCAATTTCATCTAAATACTTTTCATTTCTAGAATTCTAATAGAGTGAGAGACTTAGAAAGAAAACCACCACCACCACCTTGTCATGGTCATCACCACCACTGCCCCAGCACTATTACTAGCGCCATCACCTCATCCCATCAACATCACGGCCACAACCAACTCCATCCCCTTTGTACCACCACCTTACCACTAACTAGAAACCCCACCACCAACATTAGACATGATGGCACTGCCAACCAGTACAATTAATGTATCTACCCACCACAGCTACTCATTTATAGATTGATGCCACTAAAAAGAAAATCATGTAAGCCCCATTATACTTTTAAATTAACCAAACAACCAACTTCACAAATTTAAGATCATTAAATCCAATCATTTTTTAATTTCTTAGTATTCCTAAATTTCCTCATCCAAAACGCATGATTAAATTGTTAATTTTTATTCCCAAAATGAAGAACAATAATGTTTACAAATACAAAAAAGGATATCATGTTGATGATTTTACCTCTCTCGGTTCGACCATTTTGAATGAGAAATAGGTAAAGACTGATTTACGAGAGAAGACGATGTGATCTAGACAAGCCTCAAACTCCTCATCCACGCCTCCGTCTAGCACTAGTTTGGTTCGCCAACGGGTTCCAGGGCCTAGACCGCCTCTTAACTTGATTCGTTTTGGCTAGGGCACCCAAATCAGCTATATATTTGACATGGATTTTCGGTAATGGTAAATCTAATGGAAAATGCATGTATCGTCATTAATGCATAAAGGCTTTTTATTACAAATAGTTCCTGAGGTTTACGAAATTGTCATGAGTCGTCCTTAAGGTTTTGTTTTGTGACATTAATACTCTTTAACGTTACCCTTTGCACATCAAAATTGTCCTTGCTGTTAGAAATTCAATTAAGTGGTTTATGTGGAAGATAAGTGGAGCTCACATGTCCAATGACATCATGGACACATGGAATTAGATAAATAAATAAATATTTTAAAAAGTTTAAATTGAAAATCAATTATTAAAAATTAAAAAGCCATATTTTTAAAAAAGTTACAGGGTCCCATCCCCCTTGTTCTCCATCTCTCCCCCATCCACCCCCTCTCCACCCTATGCCCTCTCTCTCTCCCGCATTGCCTATCTCTCCCTCTCTTCTCTCTCCCCCTTTGCTCTCCCTCTCCGTCTTTTTTCTTTCTTGCCCACAACCCGACCTCATCCCCACTTGCAACCCACGCCCAACCCTACCCTCTCCCTTTGTTTTTTTTATCTCACCCTCTACTCTCCCTCTCTCCCCCATGTGTTCTCCATCTCCTTCTTCTTTTTTTATCACCCACGACCCGACCACCCCCATCCCCACCCTCAACCCACGCCCAAGCCATAGCCCCAACCACAACCCACCCATATCCCCACCCTCTCACTCTCTTAAGGGCGGAACCATGAATTTTTCAACGGGTGGGCTAGCAAAAGTTATTAGCTTAAAATCTATGACCTTTTTTCTTGTACTTACAATTTCTATAGTCTTTCTAGAAATAAAAGTAAACATTAAATCATATAAACCACGTTAGTTCATAACTCCATTGACTAATTTCCAATAAGCATTATCATATAAAACAAATACATATGAATTGTACGGATTTTTGTAGAAATGTCACCGCACACAAGGGATGGGGTTGTGATGAGGGAATGGGGAGTGGATTTCTAGGGGACGGGGTTGGTTGGAGCCACCAATGGCACACCGGGGATGAGGAAGCTGATTTATTTTTTTTCATTTTTAATTTTTTAAAAGATATTCAATTTTTGTTATAATGATTTTTCCATTTTTAAAATACCCTTAAAATGGAAAGACTAAAATACCCTTAAAATATATAGAAAATTGGATGGTATTAAAGTCAGATGACAAATCATGAATTTTGAAAAATTAAGGTGACATTTCTTTTAAATTTTTCTTTGAGATGACAAATTAAAACTAAGGTATAAGTTTAGGTGGCATTTCTACAAAAATCCCTTCAAAATAACTGAAAAACACATTATCAAAATGAAAATATATTCAACAGAATTGAAAGTGTACCTATTTTAATGTGCATTTTTATTGCTTGTCTGCAACTAAATTCATGAAGAATTGGAATTTTTGGGCTTTAATAAGTTAATATATACTAGGCTAATATTTAAAACAAGTTAAATATATAGTTTTGATGTTTCTTCCCTCAAAAACCACATATGTAGCCCTTAGTGTGGTTCTACAAGTGCCCTCTCCCCTTGTTTCCCTTTCCTCCTCTACTCTCCCTCTCTTCCCCCTCTACTCTCAGTTTCTCTCTATTTTTAATGTTTTTTTTTTATTTATTTATGGATTTTCAATTTTAAAACTTTTCAAAAAAATATATTTATTATCTAATGCACATCTCAAGATGTCATTGGACATGTGTTTCCACTTTTCTTCCATGTGTTGATAGAAATTCTAAAAATATGGACGACTTTGATGTGCAAAGGGTAATGCTAATGATTATTAATGTCACAAACAAACCTTAAAGATGATTTGTGAGAATTTCGTAAACCTTACGTACCATTTTTTATTATATATAAAAAAAGCCATACATAAATAAAGAAACCAATTAGTTCTAATTGAATTCCTTCTATGGTTCCACATGATAAATGTAGGAGCAAGATTTCACCTGAAAGGAAAATAAATACATGCGGACAAGAACGTAGGCAAATCAAAGTACTAATCAAGGCTTTTTTCCAGGGTATGGATTCAAAATTCAAATCTCAGCAGGATGCACTTGACTTCGCATTCTGATTTACAAAACAAGGAGTTAAGCAAGGGCCAGGAGATTGATGGAAGAATTGTTAGTTTTAGGATTGTTAGAATTGGCTTTCCTTGCCAAAAGTACACTTTCATGTAATTCCTCCTAGCTCATCTTTAGAAATTAGGCATTGGGTATTTGCTACAAAGTTGAAGTATATTGAAGAACTTATGAGGCTACAAAACAAAGGTAATTTGTGCATTCATCTATAATGGAAATCATTAGGAAAATCAACATTTGCATCCATATACTTTGTCGAGATGACTAGTCATATAGGCCAAATCAGCATTTGCTTCCATATACTTTGTCGAGATGACTAGTCGTATAGGCCAATATTTACAGCATGGATTTTTAACCAAAGCACGTGATTTTGCTTATTATCAATCCAATCTTTGGCTGCCAAGTGTCCTTTTGTCCTATAAAAATGGCTGGGGCTGGTCTGGACTCAAGAACTCTCTCATTTACATTTTTCAAAATGGGTTTTTAGAGAGAGAGAGAGTTCTAGTGAGAGATGGTGCATAAATTAGGTTTTGATTTTTGGGAGAAGAGTCCATGGGTTTTTGAATTCCTTTTGGGGCTTGATCGGTTCATAATTGTATATCATTTTGTACCCTTCTAGCTTATGATTTGGTTATGTTTTTGAGTTAAACTTGTGCTTTTAATCCTTTTTGTGTTTATCTTTCAGTTCATTGAGCTTTAGGTAATAATGATGGCTTTAGAGAGCATAATTCATGCAATTCAAGCATGTTAAGGCCTAATTTGGATGAATGGATGAAGAGCTTAAAGACAAACTCATTTTGGCTACAGCCCCCTGCCAGTCCAGTTCCGTAGGTCATATTGCAAGCTTTGTTTCAACAACCTACATAGCTCGAATGAGGCCACATTCTTCATGAAAGTTGTTCCAATTGGTGTATACTATAACATATCCAAAATTCAGCCCTATTGGATAAATCTGGAGTCCGTTACCTAGCAAACACAGAACCATGCTCAGGATGGATCTTATCAGCGCGGAAAATGAGTTAGCAATTTGTTTTGGCCTTAACTTCCTCCTCCGACCTTGGATTGGCCCAAATAACATATGGATGGAAAGAAGACATTCTGAACTTCAATTTCGAGTGCTTAAAGTCCTAATTTGATTAAGAGAAGCCCAAGTTGTAAGCCCTTGAAGTTGCTGGTCATGCTGCCCTCAGCATGTGCTGGTTGGATGCTTGGTCATGGTGAGCTAGGTATGAGCTATCATTTCTGGTTGGAAGCTTGGTCATGGTGACATGAAGATGAGCTAGGGCTGCTGGTGGGATCTATTGGTGAAGTGCATCAACCAATTCAAGATTTTCTAATACAAGTGCATCACCCAATTTAGATTTTCTAATACAAGTGCATCAACCATTTCAGATTTTATAAAACAAGTGTTGTATGCATTAGCCATATTGAATTCAGATTTTCACTTCCCCTAGGCCTATAAATAGGGAAGTTCTCTAAGCTTGTAAACACACCCCAAGGGGGGGATCTCTCAAACACTTCTCTAGAGCTCCCTTCCCTTCTCTCCCTCAAATTCTCTTAGTTTCTCTTTCTAGTTTTCAATTGTTATAATGAGATCTTTGTGCTGAAATTCTCCTTAAGTTTTTCCAAGTTCTACTTAATTTTCATTGTTATGTAAATTCTTTTCTTTAGTTTCAAGTTTGATTAGTTTCCAAGTTTCAATTATGGTTTTTGTTCTTATTCATTATGCTTATAAGTTAATATGCTAGTTTGAATGATTGATCACCATTTAGGCTTGCATGTTAGCTATCTTGGTTTGAATTAAGAGTAGACACCATGCTTTAATTCGAATTGAACTATGAATAGGAAGAGTATGTATGGACATTCGACAACAGGGATTAGATACATACTTGGTTGTTTAAAATGTTCTTCTATGCTTAATGGGTTCCTAATGCTTAATTTTAGGTTAGACAACAAATGATCAAATTAGGGAATTAGGAACACAAGGTTATGACCACACACCATGGCTTAATCATACTTTAGCTAGAATCAATCCATTAATCTAATTGAACTTGGGAACTTATCTGCTTGAGTTAGTTATTTCTTTCTTCCTTGTTTTATTTATTTCCTTTCTTTTTCATTTCTGTTTTGTGTAGGAAAAATGAATTGGATCATTCAATCACCAATCCTCGTGGGATCGACCTCGCACTTACATATGCTATACTAACAAACGGCTCGTGCACTTGCGAGTATCACAAGTTGAGGATGCAACTGAATCCATTTTGGTGCAGCTGTATCTACGCAACAGGGCTTTCATTGAAATTTCTTTTCTCAAACTTTTGTTTAGTGATACAAAGTTTTCATTCTCATCACTTTCATTTTCACCATTTTGGAAAACTTAGTTTTCTCTTTAGTTTGTTTGAGAGTGTTCATGGCATAGAAATGGGTTTTCAAGATTTCATTTTGAAAGCTACTTCGTTTTTAGAAAATCTGACCATAGCTTTGCACATCAAAGTTTTTATCTCTCATCTCTTTCATTCACACCATTTTGGAAAACTTGGTTTTCTCTTTGGTTTGTCTGAGAGTGTTCATGGCTTTTGAAATGAGGTTTTCAAATCATTTTTGAAATCTTCTTATGTGTTTGAAATCTACTTCACTCATTGAGAATTTTTTAGAGTAAAACTTTTACTTTGCATTCTCTATTTGGTGAGGTCTAAGTTTTCATTATATGATTTTGAAAATTATTCTTTGAAATCTGCTGTGCTTTTTAAAATCTGCATCTAGGTTCAGTCACGACTAGGCATCTTATTCAGTCTACATCTAGGTTCATTATGACTAGATCATCTTCTTTAGTCAAGATTAGATTCTTGGTTGATTTCTTCAAGAGGATGGTTTCTTGAATTAATTGACCCTTTTTCATCTCAGAATCTATATTTCATTTGTTCTATTCGATCCAGAGTTGAGTTGTGATGCCATGGGGTGAAGAAGCTTATGGACTAGCTGCCATTTCCATGAAGGACAAACTACTAGCTCAACTAAGTTTGGAGAAGAAGGTTGCACAGGGAGGTAGTACTCATTTCCTAAATGGACCTAGGATTTTTTTTGAGCTTGTGATTACATTTTTTGTAAGAATCTCCTTGACTTAGTGGATTGCCTGGTCGGAGTGATGACCCCCAGTTTTTCCTAATGGTGGGTTTCTGGGTGTACATTTTTTATGTGTTGTTCTAGATTTTATGACTAGTCATACTGTATATATTATCTCTGAAATGTTGATGAATGTTCACACACCTTTCACTCTAGTTGTTGCTAGCACAAAGATTGATGGATCTTTCTGAGTGCCTGGGTTGTCATGTAGTTATCTTTTAGGCTTGCAGGTTCTTATATTTGATTTGTGATGAATCTGCGCTGGGCTTATTTGTTCATAGGCCTATGACTAGTAATTGACTAGTCATATTGTTACTAGGAACAATTAATCATTGTTGTCTTAGATCTGTCCATTAGGATTTTAATTTACCCCTTTCACCTAATTAACAATTTCAAGAACTTAGCTGAGGTCAGTGTTGTGCTCAACTCTTCAAAATCCATCTACGGATACCCGGAGCTGGTTACACAAAAATCCACTTATATTCTATATCTGAAATCCCCAGGAGTTGGTTCCTTGAAAACTCTTCCCTTGACTTCTATACGAATTGGTCAAGATTTCACTTCTTTTTCTTTGCCACCGCCGTCCTCTATCAATTCTTTCATTGGAAAAGAAGCAATAAATGCTCCATTAATTAAGAAGAAGAAGAAACCAAAGAAAAAGCCAATTGATTCTCATCTCATAGTTAATCATGGCCCATTATTAGTATCTATCTTTGCTAGGTATATAGTACTTGCTCAATAAAGTAACTATATTTGTACATGCTCAATGAAAGTACCTATATAGTTATAGCAGTCCTTTCCACACAAACAAACAAACAATTTTACCAACAATAATTCTAGAAATCTACTAATATAGCCAGTACTCGAGCCAATAAATCAAGAAACATTTAGGTTGGACAAACCTCAAATGTTGATAATCAAAAGCAGGATCCTTGGCTAAAGCAGAACCAAGATTTCCTCAAATCTTGGTCGTAGTGCCTAGCCAAAACCTAAAACTAGTCATTACATACCCTAATCGACCTATTGTTAAAGAATGGAAAAGAGCCTCACCTTCCAAAGGCTCATATCTCGAACATCCCATCGTCTTACTTTTGCAAGAATGAATAGACTGATGTTCAGAATGAAGGTAGAGGAGAGCGAGTGCTCTGGATTAATGCTAGACAAAACAAAGATAAAGGAAGTCATGCGAGGAAGGCCCATGAAGGAGATAGCCCACTCTTGGGATGACCCTAACAAGAATTGTTCACCACTTCGACCTCTAGGTGTTGCAAGACCTATTTTCCCTGTGGGCACGTCTACAGGTCAACCTAGAACCCATGGTGATGATTCATAAGTCCAGAAACACGTATATGAGACTCCTAAGGAGACTTGGGAATCATGAAATCAACTCAAGCTCTAGTCATCAAGAAAGCAAAAGCCCAACAGAATGGCCACCAAAATATACCAAAGTTGGCTCTTCTCCTAGGAATACTGCACACGCAAATTCCATTATTGAAGTCATACAATTAGCAACGAATGAGGCTGATCTGTACGGTAAGACCTTTTGCCATAGACAGAGACAAGAAGTCAACCGCTTAAAGGAGCCTAGCAAGTACTCCCTCGAGCATATAGATGAAGAGCAATCCATTGCCTCTTGCATAGGCAAAAACGTCATGATATTCAAGATGTTAGATTATCGCTTCAGAGATTTGAAAGTCATAACCTTCGCAAAGTAAGAATAACTACATAGGGATTGTTGGCGAGTCCTTACTTAGTTAGGATTTTGGTTCCTTACTATGTTAGAATATTTGGTTATTTACTTATTTGTCTAGTCCTGAAAATTTGCCTAACTTTGTTTGACTTGGTATCAAAGCCATTCAAGATACAGGGTCGAAAATTTACAAAATCAAAGATGGACAAGATCACCAGCAATTCTACACTAATTAGAATAGGCAGATTTGGAGAAGCCTGCCATGGCAATGTGGAAAATAATACTCGAGTTGTCGTGAAAATATTGAATTTATCATCATAATAAGGCTCAAAAGAATTTCAAAATGAGGTTAAGTTATTAATGAGAGTTCATCATAGAAACTTGGTTTCTTTCATTGGCTACTATGACGAAGGTGACACTATGGCACTTGTTTACGAATACATTGGGATGGCAATTTGAAGCAGAGACTTCAAATTGTGGTAGATGCAGCACAAGGATTGGAATATCTACATGATGGTTGCAAACCGCCAATACTGCACAGAGATTTGAAGCCTTCCAACATCTTGTTAAATGAGACACTGCAAGCCAAGATAGCTGAGTTTGGAATTTCTAAAGCTCTTGAAACTAAAATAGCTACTCATGCATTAACAGACCTCAGAGGTATGGGTACCTGGATTCTCAATATTGCACAACTGGACAACTCACTAGAAAGAGTGATGCATACAGCTTTGGGATTGTCTTGCTAGAGCTTATAACTAGCAGATCAGCAATAATAAGAGATGTAGAACCTGTCCATGTTAACGTCTCCGATTGGGTGAGGGCTAAGTTTAATCTGATTGGGTGAGGGCTGAGTTTGAGAGAATGGAAATTGAAAGCATAGTAGATTCAATAGTACAAGGGACATACAAGTATTCTTCTGTGCAGACAACTATAGAAACTGCTTTGGCTTGTGTGTCAAAACACCAACTGAAAGGCCAAAAATAAGTTATGTGTATTACAGATTGAAGGAATTCTTGAAAATTGAGAAGTTTAAGCAACTTTAGTCAAATGAAATCCCAAGTTCTCTTGTGACCTGTGTTTGCGTTCTCTTTGCAATTTAAGTGCTCTCCTCCCCTTCTCTTCAAGGGGGAAGGGGGAGTGGAAATTATATGTTTATTAACGTATCCCCCATTACCTTGACGTATGAAGATGTTGCCTATTTCCTGGCTATGATAACCCATTCTCTTTAAAGGGAGAGGGGGAATGAAGAGACTGAATTAGAAGGAATCCCCCTTTATTTCTTCACCTGCTTCTGGTTCTACTTCATCTATTGCTTCTCATACCCCTATTGTACTAATTCATACTGAATCATCCACCAACCTACTCTTGGAATTCAAATTGAATGGACCCTTCTGTCGTGCTCACAAGGTTTCTATGTCCTGCCTTACCTACTACCGTGCTCATAGGGTTTCTGTGTTTTGTTATGTGCCCTATTTGTTAGGGTTTGCTCTTGTGCTTATGCTGCAAACTTTTATTTGGTTTGTCAGTTGTTTCACTCATGGTTTATGACAAGACCTTCTCTACAGTTGTTCGATTTGGTTAATGTCGACTATGGTGTTCTATGACTCGCTTGTCAAATTGGGCATGGGAAACATCTTTGCGCCAACTTGAGAGGGAGTGTTGGCGAGTCCTTACTTAGTTAGGATTTTGGTTCCTTACTATATTAGGATTTTTTTTGTTACTTACCTATTTGTCTAGTCCTATTATAATTAAGATTTATTTTCTATTGTAGTTTAGATTTATTTCCTATTTACGGTTGTACTTCCTTATAAATACCTCCATATTGGGGAAGAATACATATCTGAAAATTTTCCCTACTTTGTTTGACTGGGATATTGTTGACGTGAGCCCTGATTTCCTAGTGTGATTCACGTTACCTAATTAGAGTAGTTACCTAGTTAGGATTCCATGTAATTAGCTAATTACTTTTCTTTGTAAGAAAAGTCAACTTATACTTGTATAAATATCCTCCTTATGGAGAAATATGAAATATAATTCACAACCATTCAATCTTGTGTTTTAGTTTAAGTTGGTATTAGAGCCGACTAACACCGGTCTCTCGAAACAAAACACACACAAAAAACCTAGCCCATCGGTAGCATCTACCGTCCACGACAACCAAAAACAAAAAAACCTAGCTATCGCAAAACAATGGCCAAACCCGAGTTGTCACAAACCTAGTGCAGCAAACTTCTAAAACAGCAAATCCATCCAAACTCGTTCTTTGTCCTCCATGGTTTTCGAAGATACCCTCGACAGCCCAACCACAGCTGCCAAATCCAGTGCTTCAAAGACCCGCAAAACTCTTGCTATGCCACAACCAACTGCTACAGTTCACAATGATAATTTCGCTGCCCTGTACAGCATATGGTTGAATGGAAAGAACTATATCACTTGGTCGAAGATGATGTTGCTTCATGTGTCAGGCCAAGGAAAAAGAGGTTATTAGACAGAGAAGGTGGCTCAAGTGGAGGAGGATGCTCCGGGCTTTGAATCATGGTGTAATAAGGACTCAATTGTTAAAGGATGGTTAATAAAAACCATGGAAATAGATTTGGTAGAATAATTCTTGGATCTACCAACCACTAAAGATGTCTGAGAAAGTGCAGCCCATATGTATTATGATGCGTCTGATGAGTCGCAAATTTATCAATTAATGTGCAAAGCAACCTGTATTACTCAAGCGGGTCACGATATTACTTCATACTTTGCTGAGCACAAGAGCGTTTGGTTGGAACTTGACTGTAGTTGTCCAATCAACATGAAGTGCCCTGATGATGTGAAGATTCGACAAGCTGAGATACAGAAAGACTGTATTTATGATTTTCTTGCAGGTCTATATGATGAGTTTGATAAAATTTGAGGAGATTTGTTGAGGTTGAGTCCATTGCCCAAATTGGAGGAGTCATTTTCTTTTGTTCGTATAGAGGCTCAAAGCCGGGAGACGATGCTCAAGAAGGATGGAAAGCCTAAATCCTCTGCTCTTATCATTTCCAAAGCCTATGCTGCTATTTTTTCTTTTCCTCATCCAACCCCTGAGTTAAAACAAATCATGCATTGCAGTTACTGCAATGGTAACTATCATACAGAGGTAATGTGTTTTCACAAAAATGGGTTTCTGGAATGATTCCTTGAACGCCAGAAGCAATGAAAGGTTGCATAGGCAAAGATAAAGAATGGTGAGAGTGGTGTAGTTGCTGTAGCCGCAACCGGCCAGCCTTCCATAGGCCCGGTCTCCGACGCTACCTCGGGTATCCCGACCTCGCCCACAACAGCTCCTTCCCTTGATGATTCTCTTACTGTTCTCTCTCAATTATCAATTCCAGAAACTGCTGACTATGAAGGAAATTAAGGTAAAGCATTGGTACTTTCCAACCAGCAAAATACAGGTTGGATTATCAATTATGGTGCTACTGATCATATAACCTATGATAAATCTTTTTCCCATTCTATAACTGCTCCTACCAAAACAAGTGTGGTTACTGCCAACGGAGAATCTAACTTAGTCACTAGGGCTGGTTCTATTACTCTTACTCATACCCTCTCTTTACATAAAATTTTACTTATTCCTTCTTTATCCCATAATTTATTATTTTTCGGGCACGTTACCAAATAGTTAGACCAGGGGGATCATTGGGCATGGTACTAAGAGAGGGGGGCTTTATTATGTGGATGACATTGCATCGGGTCGTGTTCACCCTATTTGGGGCATTGTCAGTGAGAAGCATAAGAAGATTTGGTTATGGCATCAGCGGTGGGCCATGTTTCCTTGGGTTATTTGTAGTCTTTGATTCCATCTTTATTTAGTGGAGTAAAAAAAAATTATTTTCAGTGTGAGACTTGTATTCTTACACAAAGTCACTGAACTTTTTATCCACCTAGTTTGAATAAAAGCACAGCTCCTTTTAATTTAATCCATTCAGATGTTTGGGGTCCATCTGATTACTACTGTCTTTGGTGTTTGGTGGCTCGTGATCTTCATTGATGATTGTACTCGGTTAACATCGCTTTATATAAAGTTGGTTCTTTATTCAAGAATTTTTACCAGATGATTCAAACTCAATATTCTTATTCGATTAAAGTTGTTCGCTTGAATAATGGAGGTGAATTTGTTAAGCACATACTCGCAAACTTTTTCATTGAAAAATGCAATCTCCATGAAACTACTTGCCCACAGACTCCTGAACAGAATGGTGTGGCTAAACACAAAAATCATCATATTCTTGAGACTGCCCAAGCTCTCCTTATTGGGGGGCGTGTTCCCCAAACCATTTGGGCTGAAGTTATTCAGTATGTCATCTACCTTCTTAACCCTTCATTCCCATCTCAATCTCACTTCTCACATTTTTGGTTGTGTGGCGTTTGTCCATCTCAATAAATCTCATACGATCAAGTTGGATCCCCGTGCACTCCGTTGTGCCTTTGTGGGTTTTACACCCCCAACAAAAGGGTTACTGATGTTACCATCCATCCAGTCACTGGTTTTATATTACCATGGACATTACGTTTGTGGGAAACAAGATTTTTTTTCTATCGGATGTGCCCAATCATGTCCTTCAGGGGGAGAATGCAGTAAGGGAAGCACATGATTAGTTTGAAGTACGGGGGAGAGAAGCGCAAAATCTTGGGCCGAAACAAGGTCTAGCCGAGCCGCTGACCTCAACTAAGCTGAGCAGCCCAGTCACTATACCAAACCGTATGTTGCCGAACAGTCCAACCCAGCCAAACTGAGCAGCCTAATAGCTGAACCGAACAGCAACACCCCCTCTCTGTTAAACATACCCGCTCATGCTCCACTGAACATCCCTAAGATAAGTTCTTCAGATCACAGTACTTCTCAAAATATTATTGATTTTGGGAAAAATTAACTACACGAGCAAACAGGGGAATACCACGAGACAAATTCTCACCAGAAGGCAAAGTAAAATATGACATTGTTGCTTATGTCTCTACACACATATTGTCTCCCCAAGTTAAAGCATTTGTCAATCAGATGAAAGGAATTAAAATTCCTAATAGATTGGAAGAAGGTTTGCAAGACCTAAAATGGGTGGAAGCAATGAATGTGGAGATGAAGGCTTTACAGAAGAATGGAACATGGGAAATTGTTCAACAACCTGAAAGAAAGAAACCTGTTGGATGTCGATGGGTGTACACAATTAAGCACAAAGCTGATGGCACAATAGACAGATATAAAGCAAGACTTGTGGCCAAAGGGTATACGCAGACATATGGAGTTGATTACTAGGATACGTTTGCCCCGATGGTGAAAATGAATATGGTGCAAGTTCTATTGTCATTAGCATCTAATTTAGATTGGCCTCTCAAGCAATTCGATTTGAAGAATTCCTTTCTACATGGAGATCTAGAAGAAGAGGTGTACATAAACCTACCACCTAATCATGGGTTGTCTAATAATAGTGGGAAAGTGTGTAGGCTTCGAAAAGCCCTTTATGGTTTGAAGTGGTCTTCGCGAGCATGGAAGTTCACTGAAGTAATGAAGAAGTATGGATGTCATCAAGGTAACCCGAATCATACCCTATTTATCAAATGTGTGGGTGGTAAGGTTACTTTACTGATAATCTATGTAGATGATATGGTTGGAATTGGTGATGATGTTGATGAAATGGGTAAATTACAAAAGTACTTAGCCTCAGAGTTTGAGATGAAGGACTTGGGGGCTTTGAAGTATTTTCTGGGAATCTAGGTAACTCGCTCTGCTACTAGTATTTGTCTCTAGCAAAGGAAGTATGTTTTAGACCTATTGACAGAGACTGGTATGTTAGGGTGTGCACCAGCTGAAACCTCTATTGTGCAGAATTATCACTTAGAAATCTATCATGATCAAGTGCCAACCAACAAGGAGAGACATCAGAGGTTAGTAGGAAGACTAATTTATATTTTGCACACTAGACCAGACATCGCATATGCGGTTAGTGTTTTTAGCCAGTTCATGCATTATCCTAGTGAGTATCTCTTAGCAGCAGTTATGAGGATTTTGAGTTATTTGAAGAAAGCTCCAAGCAGAGACTTGATATTCAAAAAACTTGGACATTTGGATGTCAAGGGTTATACAAATGCAGATTAGGCAGGCAATATAACAGATAGACTTCTACATCAAGTTACTTCACTTTCATTGGGGGTAATTTGGTTACATGGGTAAGTAAAAAGCATAATGTAGTGGCTCGATCTGTAGCTGAGGCAGAATACCGGGATGTGGCATAGAGAGTTTGTGAGCTTCTTTGGCTAAGGATGCTCCTGTCTGAAATTGGTTTTCCACCACATAAAGTCATGAAGCTTTACTGTGACAATCAAGCTGTTAGGGAGATAGCAAATAATCCAGTTCAACATGACAGAACTAAGGATGTTGAAGTATAAGGTCAAAAGAATAGCTGGCGCATGTCTTAATACATGCGATGTCAGCAAAGGTTTTTCATCACTTAACAAGTTGGGCATAGGAGATATCTATGCACCAACTTGAGGGGGAGTGTTGGTGTGAGCCCTAATTTCCTGATGCGATTCACGTTACCTAATAAGAGTAGTTACCTAGTTAGGATTCCTTGTAATTAGCTTGTTGGCACTAAAACTGAACAGATAGAGATGAGTGCAACTTACAAGTGATGTGGACAATCGAGAGATCAATTGAGCGTTGGATGCAGATTCCTTCTGTCCTTGGATGCTGATCCTGAATAGAAGGAAGCCGAGACTCGTAAGGTCTATGGAACCAATGTGGAACCAGCCTAAGACCCTCCGATGCCAAAGTAAGTTTGTTTTCTAAGAGCTTTTGCTGTTGACAATATATTAGTATAAAAGTCAAGCTAAAAATTCTTACCCTTGTATTGTAGTGAATGGGCCTCTTTATAGAGGGCATTTTGTATGCTCTTAGTACTTAATTTCGATGTGGGACTCATGGGAGGGCCCTATGAGGTTGACACGAGTCTTTAGATATTTCGGGCGGGTACTTCAAGGTTGATTCTGCAGAATCAGTAGGGGGTACCGATTGTAGACTCTGCTGGGCCTGTAGCGACTGTTTGATGCTTTGAGACAATATCATAGGTTGCCGATGCCGATTGTGTGGAGCCTTGGGCACTTGGAGAGTTTCTCTGATCCACGTGTCATTAGATGAGTGGAGGGTCAGATATGGTACAAACATAGCTAATTACTTTTCCTTGTAGGAAAGTCAACTTGTACTTGTATATATATCATCCTTATGGAGAAATATGAAATATAATTCAAAATCATTCAATCATGTGTTTTAGTTTAAGTTGTTAAGATTTCAGAGGAACGAAGCCATGGCCCACTACTAGCAACATCGATATTGTCCCCATCTTAACCACCTGTTTAGCAGGTGTGGGGTTTTATACAAAAGGTCTCGATGTTATTAGGAGTGGAACCATTTATTATATGGAACTTTCTATTTTGTTAAGTTTCCGATGTGGGACTCTATGTATTCTTCAACACTCCTCCTCACATGGGACCACTTTTTAGTGGGCCACACGTGCAACCAATTCAACATCAGTCCCCTTTTATAATAAAAAATTTGGGGTTTGTTTGATTTTGGTTCAATTTGGGTTTTTTGTCTGATTTGGGTTTAATCGAGCCCAGTCAACCGGCCCGCTCTAATACCATGTTAAAGTTTAGAGAGACGGCATGCGGCCCATTACTAGCAACACCGATATTCTCCCCAACTTAAACACCTACAAAGCTTAGTAGGTGTGGGGTTTTATCTCAACATGCCTTAGTTTTATTAAGAGTGGAACTACTTATTATAAGTTGTAATTTATTCAAGTTTCCAATGTAAGACTTTATATTCTTCAACACGGCCCCTCATATGAGACCATCACATAGTGAGCCACATGTGGAGCCTAGTCCACATCGAAGTCAAACATTCATACCCAACACGTAAACACCACGTATTGGGTAAAGATAAACATTCAAGCCCAACATGTCAACACCACATGTTGGGGGCCGATTCTATAGTGAGTGGAAACTTATAAGTGTTAAGTTATAAGGGGTTCACTTTATAGCCATCAGATCAATCTAAGGGCTAGGGAGAATTGAGATAAAGTTTTGCAATCGGGTAGGTGAGGAACCCAAACCCGAATTTAATATCCAGCATTGAAGTTGGTTCGAAAAATTAAAAAAAGAGGCAAGTTCGAAGTTTGAACAGAAAAAACCCATCGCTCTAAAACCCATAGCTCTGAGAAACCGCTAAGCTCTGAGAAAAGGTTGAAGGCAACTGTTAATGACGGTTGAAGGCAACGGTAAACGATGGTTGAAGGCAACGGTTGAACGCAACTCCTTTCTCTAAACCCTTAAAAAGTATTTATTTTGAGTGGAAGGGGCAAAGGCGTGGATTCCGAAACAGTGAAGAGGCGAAGCAGTGGAAGGGGAAGGAGAGAATCCGTAGTCGTTGGAAGTGATAGGTTCCATTTGTGTTGCAAAGCCGCACAAAGACCCCGCACAGACACCTTGCGATTGTTCAATAACCAGCATTTGGTGAGTAATTTATGGAATTTGTGTTTAGGGTTAGAGTAAAGGTTTTCCCCAATTTGTACCATCAATGTTGTTGGATTTGGCATCTCTTCCTTGTGCTTCACTTGCATGTTAATTTTTGCTTGTGTATATGTTAAAAAATGAATGAAAATCAAGTCAATAACATATCAATAACATATCAATAACATATCAATAATGATATGAATAAGATAATGGTGTTGAATTGGAGGAGACCCTCAAGTCAATAACATGTTAATAACATGTCAATAACATATCTCTGGCGCTAGAATATATATATTTTTTGAAATAAATATTATTTCCCTTGTTGCTAAATTTGCCTGTGAAAAATGAGAAGATATAATAATAAAGTCATGAATAAAAGTGCAAAGCATTTGAAATGAAGGTTGATCCATGACCATAGTGGCTGACTGAAGAAAAAGCTAGAAAGAAAGAAGGATGTGGCAATGGCTTAGCAAGCAGATAGCAGAGCAGATGCTTTGCTTTGCTTCCTTCCACTATCTTTCTTATTTATTTATTTATTTTGTGTTGTGTATGAGATGACAATAATTGTCATGTGTGTGAAGTGCAGAACTTGCCTAGATTGCACTCACACTCACTCATGCATCAACCATTGATTGGAGTTTGTATCCAAAAATAAAACACATGCTATTGGTTGTAATTCACAGAATCATTGCATTAACAGGTATTTGCACAAAATTTGTCATATTGCTTTGATGATGTTAAAGGCTGTGATCAGTAATCCCTATGCGCATGTACTTCATAAAATTTGTAATGTGCCTGGTTGACTAGTTATGTAAATACTAAATACCAATATGATTGTGCAAATACGTGGTGGTAGTATATGTGTTAAGGTTATTTCATCTTGTATTTTAGGAAATGGGATCCAACGTGCAGCTGGTATGGCCAGAGTCAGAGGCATATGCGTCACGGGTGAACAACTGCTCACATGCAAATTCAACCCTAGCTGCAATTCGAGCGAAGTTGAGTGCGGAACAATTAGAACAATTCAAGACATCATGCTTTGGCCATCTTCTGAATATAGACAAGATTCAGTTTAGCGGGCAGATTGTGCATGGAGTTGTGTTGCGTCGAGTGGCGGGGCAGGGTGTGAAAGACTTGGATGGACTGAGTTTCTTAATAGGGTGCGACGTTGCTCAGTTTACTCGTCAGGATTTCTGTTTGATCTCGGGGCTTCGTTTTGGGGAAGTGCCTGAAGTTTCCAGTGGAGAAAGTGCTGAAATTAGACTTCATAAAAGATATTTTATAGACGAAGGAATTACATGTAATGCTTTAGAAGAAGCATTTATGAGGTGCAAAGAGAGAGATGACGTCTACAAGCTAGCTCTTGTTTACTTTGCTGAGTTAGTGGTTTTGGGAAGGGACAAGCATTTGAACATCAATGTAAATTACATGACCCTTGTAGAGGACTTGGATGCGTTCAACAGGTATCCGTGGGGTTCGGTGTCATTTGACAAAACCCAAGACAGTCTATTTTTTGCACCAACAAAGTATACGAAAAGCTTTGAAAATGAAGAGGGAAGAGAGAAGGGGAAAAGTAAGGTAACGGGAACAAGCCGGAAAAATGAGAAGGGCAAGAAGCATAAGCATGGTGAAGTGCAAAGGGGTGGGTGGAGTTTTAAAGGTTTCACGTATGCTTTCCAGGTACATGGTAATAATGTTCATGTCAGTTATGCTTTGTGAACTTTAAAACTTAAATAATGACTTTTGTCCTATGAATTGTGTAGATTTGGGTATATGAATTAATTCCTAGAATGGTGGACCTGAATTACTGCAAGGTTGTTGATCCAACAGCTGTCCCGCGTATTTTGCGATGGAGAACGACTACGTCTATGCCCGAGATGAGGAAGTTGAACAATTATTTTTTCTAGAGCAAAGAGGTTTGGTTTGCAGCCCTTGAAACTGTTTATAAGATTCAATGAAATTATAAAGTAGAATGATTGAATATGAATATTGTCTGTATTCTGAAACAGTCAGTTCAGTTGCGGGCGCTACATCCGAGTGAAGAGGAAATGAGACAATCATATTGGAGTTGGCCATAGGATCGCCCTGCTGTTGTCTCGGCAGAGTCAAATCCTTCTTCATGTGCTGATCTTGATGAGTTGAACAAGCTGGTAAGCTTGTTGAGGTCCGAGTTGTTTCAAGTAAAGCGGGAAAATGACGTCCTTGAGTTAAAGGTCATACGGATGGAAAAACTTTTGGACCACTGTTTAGGTCCTCAGTTTAAGCAGGAAGTAAGGAGGGACCTAGCTTTACTGAAAGAGAGGACGAATCGTTGTGCCATCTCACATCTATTTAAGGGATCTGATGAAATGGATGACAGTGAATGGGATGAAGGGCCAAGTAACAGATATGAGGGAGAGGAAAAGGACGAGGAGGGGATTGAAGGGGGTGAAGTGCAAAGAAAACCAAGTGAGGTAGAGGAAGCGCAAAGGAAAAGAAGAGAGGGAGAGCAAGTGAAAATAAAAAGCAACAAGGGAAAGGAAGCGCAAAGAAAGAGCAGTGAGGGAGAGGAAGTGAAAAGAAAAGGCAATGAGGGAGAGGAACTGCAAAGAAAGAGCAGTAAGGGAGAGGAAAGAAAGAGCAGTGAGGGAGAGGAAGTGAAAAGAAAAAGCAATGAGGGAGAGGAACTGCAAAGAAAGAGCAGTGAGGGAGAGGAAGTGAAAAGAAAAAACAGTGAGGGAGAGGAACTGCAAAGAAAAAGCAGTGACGGAGGGGAACTGCAAAGAAAAAGCAGTGATGGAGAGGATCCGCAAAGAAAAAGAAGGGAGGGCAAGGAAGTGAAAAGAAAAAAAAGTGAGGAAAAGGAAGTGCAAATAAAGGAACGTGAGGAAGCGGATGATGAAGTTGTTTTGGTTTGTGATGACATTGGCGAGAGCACGGCGGGGACAACTGTTGAGTTTACTCTCGGGGATATTGATTTGGATCAACCTACAGCTGTGCTATCTGAGTTGAACGTTTGGTTGAATGATAAAGGTAAAGCTGTGGAACAAGGGGTCCAATTACGAAAGAGAAAGAGGATTATTCCTATGTGGAAGATCATTGAAGCTAGTGAATTGGTGAAAAAAACTGTGCCAGAGACAACCCGACTTCGGATGTTAGACCCAATGAAGGCGATTCCGCATGATGATATGGTGAAATTGCTGAAACTTTGTTGGGAATGGCGCCATAACCCAAAGTAAGTCCCTTGTTTTTTGAGATAGAAGGCATTAGTGTATATATTTTTAAATTGTTGTTATCTAAAACTTTGTTATATTCACAGTTTAGTGATGCAATTTGGCCACGTGGAAGCTGAGATTGAATTCTTCGCTTCCCTCGTAAAAGCTGACGGTTGGCTGACAGGAGATGTAAGTTTAATTGATTATGCATTTGTTTTAATGTACATAGATTATGAGATTGACCAGAAAAACATGTGCAGCACATTGATTTGGGGTTGTATCTCATCCGGAAGCGACAACAAGATTTGGAGGTTGTAGAAATATCGAACTGGACAACGACCGATGTATTTTTCATGGTATGTCATAGGGCTTGACCAAGTGCAGTTAATAATTACAAATTATCCATACTTGCTTTGTGGAGGTTTTTAACCATTGATTGTTTTCTATTTCACAGAATCACATCCATACTTGCTTTGCGGATAATAAAAGAAAGAAAGAGCAGGCTGGGTGGAAAATTAGAAACAGTTTAGTGAACGTTGTAAATGGCAAGGTTCCGGCGTGTGGGGTGGATTGGCAGAACGTGTATAAGGTGTATGCCCCTTGTATGTTGACGAAGCATAAGCATTGGGTGGCTCTAATGATTGATCTGGTTAAGTGTGAAATCGCAGTGTACGATTCAATGGTTTCACTTATTCCAGATGAGATGTTAAAGGAAGAACTCGCCCCGCTTTCAATTACGATTCCAAATCTTCTCAACTCCATCGACTTTTATGAAGAAGGTGTTTACGCAAACAACTGCAGCAGAGATTGGTGGTGTCCATGGCCAATAGAACGTGTGGATGTTCCACAACAATCTAATCAGTGAGCACAAATTTTTCTTTAATTTTATTACTTGAAATTGTCAATTACGTTACAATGTCATTACTGAATTGATCGAGTTCTTGATTTGCTTCAGAGGCGATTGTGGCATGTTCGTGTTGAAGTACATTGAGCTTTTGAGCGCTGAGATTTCGTTAGCTACTTGCACCACGCAGAACATGCCCTTTTTCCGGTTGAAGTTGGCTGCAGAGATATTACGGGGAGATGCTTACATGCCATGATAGTGGTTGAAATGGGTTCAGGTACGTGATGATTAAATTGGTTTTGGAAATCTCCAATTTGAAAGTCATGTAAATACACAATACAGATCCACGGCTCCTTTTCGAATTCTACCTCTGCTCCTCAATTCTTCTTCGTCTTTCTCAATCTTAGTGTATTTTTGTACATAATTTTAAGTTTAAGTTATTGGACAACAATTAGAACCAAAATATTATTATAGCGGATGCATGCTTTCATTTTGATTAGTGTGATACTACGCTACGTTTATTCTCATATTGGGCTAAATGTATATGGTAGCTGGATGCAGAGCATAGACAGAAAAATGAAGAATCTGAAATGGAGATGCAGAGGCTTAGTGAGGAGAAAAGTAAATGGATCTGTAAATCTAGTGCACGTGGGCAAATGTAAATGGATAGGCATATGCGTTTTTGAAGTTAGGCACATACCATTCCCATACATAGCCCTAACTCCTTCACGACATTTACATAACCTTAACCAAACTGCATTGAATTGGGATTGGAAGACTGCATATGTGAACAATGACTGATGGCTTTTTAAAGTGTATTACATTATTTATCCAAGCCACCATTCCAAATATCAGATCCCAATCTTTAAGCCGTTCACCATGCCTTAACTTAATCGCAATGGGTTGCGTGTGTATTGATTGTAATTCTGTAAGGGAAATAGGCGGCTATGCCCTCGCCTCCAATGTTTTATTCAACCATGCCCTCTTTATAGAAACACATGCGATATACATGCAGTAAACCTTCAGTAAACATTCAGTAAACCGTCAATAAACCTCAATAAAACTTCAATAAACATTTCCCATCTGCAATGCTATAAAAACTTCCTATTGGTTCCGTACCACCCATCGGGTTTGAATCCCTCTTTCCTTTATAATCGGTTAATAAATTCGTTGATTTTCTTTATTTTATTGGTCTTGGGCAGCTCAGTAGCATAAAAGTAATGTATATTGGTGCATCTATATTGCTTGTCTATTGCGTCTATATTGCTTGTCTATTGCGTGCGTAGCGTACATTTATTGCGTGTGTATTGATTGTTTATTGCTTACGAAGGAAATAAACAACAATACACAGGCAACAGACAAGCAATATACACGCAATACACATGTAATCTATACGCAATAGACATGCAATATACATCAGTCCCTAATTTCACCATCCATAAGGGAGTCGTATCGATTAGGAAATTCTACTGAATAGTTGTTCTTCCTACTAATAAACCTTCAATAAACATTCAATATCGGACACTAACATGCGAAATACATGCAGTAAACAATCAATAAACCTTCATTAGACATCCAATATCCGATAAATAACATGCGATACAGATGCAGTAAACAATCAATAAACCTTCAATAAACATCCAATATCCGATAAATAACATGCGATACACATGCAGTACACAATCAATAAACCTTCAATAAACATCCAATATCCGATAAATAACATGCGATACACATGCAGTAAACAATCAATAAACCTTCAATATACATCCAATATCCGAGCAATAACATGCGATATACATACAGTAAACAATCAATAAACCTTCAATATACATCCAATATCCGAGCAATAACATGCGATATACATACAGTAAACAATCAATAAACCTTTAATAAACATCCAATATCCGCGTTATAACATGCGATATACATGCAGTAAACAATCAATAAACCTTTAGTATACGCTAATAAACAATCTACCTATTTCAAGAACAATAATTTAAACTCAATGCCAATCCACCTATTTCAAGAACAAATATTACAAAATGGGTTTGAAAACTCATTGGTGGTGCGTGCAACATGTCTTTCTGGGGAGAACTTTTACAATCCTTGAAACTGTGCACTTAATTGGTCATTAAAAGAACAAATAATATTAAAATTGATAACAGTAATAAAACTAATACCAAGTCCTTAATGGACTTCAGCATATTCAGCACCGTAGCATCATACGTGTCATCTGGCTGTTCTGCTTGAGCGGAAGTTACATCAACTCATTCAAATCCATTGCAACTGGTGGCTCCCTAATTGCAGGCATCATATATGCAAAATAATTGTGTCAGAGTTAAACCAAGGTTTTTTTCACCCACATACATATTCTGGAAATGAAAACTTACATAGGAGGTTATGCACTTCCAAAATGGCTTCCCTCGATTTTTTTCTGATTTTGAAACCCGAAGCACCATTGCAGCTCCACAGTACGGACACCTCTTTGTTTGAGCAGGAGATGAAGACGAAGACATGTTGAATCTTCTCACTTGTACCTTTTCTCACTCAAATCTTCTCACTGAAACCTCTTCGGACTCATACCTTCTCACTCAGTTCTTCTCACTCAAACCTCTTCGGACTCAGAGCTCTCTCATCTCTGCCCAAATGCGATTATATCCTCTTTTCTGTCTGTGGGTGGATTGGGCATGCTTTCGACACATGTACCGTCAGATATGGGGCACCGTTTACCCCATAAATCAATATAATATTTAACTACCAAAACCCAATATGAAAATTGAGGGAAAACTGCCCTAAACCCTATATTATTTTCATTATATTTCATTAAACCAACTAGTTGGATAAACATCCATCACATTTTAATAACATTACTACTATATTTCGGTGTGGGAAAATGAAAAGTTATGTGATGGGACGTTCTGTGACTAGTCAGTAATCCGTCACATTTGTTTCATTGACATAAAAATGGCGGGAAAATCCTAAAAATGGCTATGCATATAGGTTCTTAATTTACTTTTTGACTGTCTGACTTTGCATTTCGATGACATTTTCCTTCTCTTATGTTTTTCTCTAGTTTTAGGGTGTTGGTTCAGTTTCTTTAAAAAGGGTCAACTGAGAAAAACCTCAAGTGGAAACACATTTTCCAAACGGTACAACAAACACACCCTATAACAGAACCAAAACCCCATCTATTCTCATTTCTCCCCTCTTCCACTCCTCAAATCGTTCCATTCCAAAAAAATAGAAACACATGAATTCCAAATATTTCACTACAGTCGGAGGAAAGAGAAGGAAGCATATCCATTTGGAGATGCCCCAAGCCTTCATCCCGGAGTTGGCTTGGTTTAAAGTGATGTTATACGTGGCAACCCAATCTTCGGAAGATCTCTTCCGTATGGCATCTGTGTGCCCATTATTCCGGACGTTGGCAAACACTCCACAAGTGTGGAACACCATTTCAATGGCTAAGTACCCAGACCATCCTAGCTGGTACCATGCTAATCCTGCGGTCCAGCTTTTCTTGCAACAATGCAGAGCTTGCGAGAACCCTGAGTCGATATTTAGAGAGGCGTTCGAAGTGTTTTTCATGCATGGTAACGTGGAAGCGTTGTATGGGATGCGCATCGCAGCCACGGCAGGCCATATGGAAGCGGCATATATAGTTGGACTTCTTGGCATGTCTGGAATTGGTCAGTCAAAAGAGGATGCATTAGAATTTTTGTGTTCTTTGAATCAACGTAACAACATTGATATGAAAGGAACCAGGGATGCTTTGAGACGAAGATTAAGCCGAGTTTGGAATGTTGCAAGACATATCGTAGATATGTTTTACTATGGGAAGATTAAGTTCAATCATTGCAGCACTTGTAACAACAACGAATGGTGTTTTGTTATTGAAGGCTGGCCTACTGAAGCAAAGATAAATCCTTCGTTCTGGACTTGTTGCAATCGATGCAAATGGCACCGTGAGAGTGTTTTTTGGTTCAAGGTAATGCGTGTGTATGTTGTGCCAGGGAATCCATACCCTTATAATTAGTTGTAGTATGTGTTTAAGGTTTTTATGCTTTCTGGACTTGCTTCTCTTCAGTTCTACGTTGGCTGGCTACGTTGGCCAAATGTTGGGTTTTAATGTATTTTGTCTGGTGTTTGTGCAGTCATAAACCGTTTTATATATAAATCTACGTATATATATTTGTATACTTGAATGCTTACTGACATCAGAGATGGGTAATATGACATTTTACTGACATAGATATTTTGCCCAACTACAATCTTAATATTTGGTAAACGAAAAGGCGTGCATGGAGTGAGCTGTCTGTTCACCAGTGCTTGGAAAAGACATTTTCCCACTTATCATATCCTAAACTAATTTTTTTCTGATGCCATACAATGGTTGACATGTATTTTTTTCATTTACTTTTTCAAAACATCCCTTAACCCTAATAAAAATTAGAAGTTAAGAAATTGAAGAAGAGAGAAACTAATTGGCACCTGAAATGGTCTTTTCGCATAACAAAATTACAAAAAAAAAAAATTAGGGTCAATAAAATTAATAAATATAGAAGGTAAAAAGTCATATAATAATAATTTAGGGTAAAGAACAATATCATAATAATTTAGCGTCACCACGAAACGGGGAATTCAGTAAGAAAGATGAAGCCTCAATGAATTCGTAGCAATTTTCGGAAGTGTTTTTTTATTTATCATTTTTGTGTTTTTAGTTATGAATTTTGTAAGGCAAAACAATAAAATAAGAATTTAGGGTAAAAAGCAAGAATGTTTGGTTGCAACTGACGTACACTTGTGCAAGTGGTGAAAGGTATGCACTGAGATCGCGCCATGTGTCAACTTGCGATTATTTGGGGTTTTTTAGTGCAAACAACTTGAACAAATTGTAATAAATAGTCGGAAAATAGTAAAAATGCCCCGAAAATTACTCCGGCCTCCTTGTGACGTTATAAAACTAGAGGAACCTATAAAGCATCCATTTCGCAATGAAAAAATCCAAATTGTTTCAGAGAACTGACTTTCCTCTTAACCCTAAGTATATATGTTTGTTCACTTTAACAAGTATATTTCCTTAATATTCGTTATATAATTTGTAATAAGACAAGAAATAGTTTCCTTTCAAATATAAGGATGTAACATAATCTGTTTTTGTTTTGTTATAATAATGTACATATATAATAATTGCACACTGCTTTGAAGCCATCATTGCAACTGCGCCTAGAGCTTTGAACACGTCAGAGGTATTCAATAAGTAGTCCATATGCAACTGCGTCTAGAGTTATGAACCGTCACAGGTATTCAATAAGTAGTCCATCGGGAATCAGTACAAAATATCCATCATGTCCAATCACATAAAATAATGCCATACTTTTTTGAAAAACCTCACACCACTCAAGCAATTTAAAAATATTAGTGAATATTTGTCCTAGTCTATATAAGTGATTATATATTCACTCTGCATTTTTTTCACAGTATATGTTAACTTTGAGGGATTCCACAAACATATAATATAAAGGAAGAAAACAATAGTAGGAGATGAACCAGTACAAAAAAATAATAACATAACCTTGTCACAAACGCACTCACAAATGCTTTTCCATAAACCTTGCCCTAACATATAATAAATAAAGGCAACATTGCATATGATGCAACCATGTCCAAATCTGATACGTGATCACACAAAAATGGACATGGCAGCAACATATGACTGAAGTAGATGGCCACGTTGCATCACGTGTTCTCATCATTAAAGACATCAAAATATGAAGGTTGAAATCTTCCATAATAGTAAGCATCAAAATAGGTTTGAAGCAGAGTTGAACGAAAATTCCAATTCCACTGATTTGCCTCTGCTCAAACACGATAACCAAAATGGTTACTTCCCTTGGTGAGTATATTTATTAACGTCGGAAAAGGTAATAGATGACCAATCAAACCCGGGTACGACGAGTTTTGCATAGGACCGGAAGTAGTCGAATCCAGCTTGCATCACACGCTTCTTTGACTCCACTGCATTAGATGAGTTCTTGTATTTTTGAACAGCTACACTCCGAAGTCGTTTGTGTCTACGCTTCATGCGCTGCAACTTCGCCCTATCCAGATTGGCCTGCCTTTTGTCATCTTCAATTTGGCCTTCAACAAATTCCAAACGTGCCCTTGCCCTTTGGATTTCATCACCAAGTTGAAGATGCCTCTCCTTCCAGAATCCAAGAACCCTTTCAGACTCAAAACTTCCAACAAAATGGTCATTCTGTCTAGGAATGTGACACTGCTTGTCTGGTGACTGACTTGCGTGTCGAAGGCGGTCTTTGTTTGGAGGGGTGTTTATTATGCTGACATCAAACTTGGTTAGTAAATCCATTCTATGGAGGGAGAGACTTTCAGTCGATGGAGAGAGATTCGGTGGAGGAGTCAGTTTTTCGTGGAGGGAGAGTTTCTATGAAGGATGTGATAGTAATACCAATAAAAAGGTTCCCGCCAAAAAATATTTGGTTGACAATGTATAAATTAATTTTTTGACTGATACAATCTAAGTTTAATCCTAACCACTGTGGTTGGGTTCACTAACTAGATGTCACTTCCATTGAGTTTCTTTCAACCACTGACAGTGGTGTAATGAGGTTGACATGCTTGAAAAGCAAAACCTGACACCTCTTTTTAAAAATTGGAATAAAGTACATATGTTGACTACACGCAAGCTTTAGTATGTTGGTCTATAAAGCTATGTCCCCTTCCTCAAACGAAATTGCATATGCAATCCTCATCCTCTAAAAACAAATAGGATTATTCAAGCATGTCATCCTCTTCAGGCGCCAACAACACAGTCGAATATGAAAAATTGGAGTTGCAAGCTCCATTTCCACGTTGTACTCGCCGACCCCTTCCATTTTCAACATCATTTGGGAGTGAGGGGGACTCCGATGATCCATTAGAGGCAGTACATGCAGTCAGTAGCAAGCTAGATTATAATTCCAGACTGATCAATTCGTGGCACGAGAAATGTGTTGAAGACGAGGCCATTCTGGCTGATCTTAACATTAGAGTTAACAAAGCGTTCTCCCAAAAGAACAAGTACTTGAAGTTGAGTCATACAAGGAAGTTGAAAGCAGAGGAGTTGGATACAGTAATGAATGATGAAATTAAAGGTTGTTTGATGAACCATATGCGATGCGAAGAGCACCATAGTGAACTGGAGATGGCATTCAACGAAGGATTCGAAAATTTCCGAGCATTTGCGGCAACTACTCATACAAGTTATAATTGGGACTATGTATCCCCTGATGCTGTGAGAGAGATACTAGACGATGGTGGTGACATGAGTGAGCATAAGCACGTCAAAGCTGCTCGGAAGAAGCCGACCAATACGACTGACTAATTGCGGCTACGGCTGTTCAGTTGGTTGGGGTCATCGTGGTATTGCTAATAGGGACCAAATAATATGCTTTGCAATGTAAAACTATCTTATGGGACCATTATGTCAGTCGTCAGTAATTCGTCAATTTTGTATGAATGAATGAAATGTTTGGATGCAGTAAATTAAGCTATACAAATAATGGGTTATTCATGGACTTTTTTATGATGTTATACAATACTTGGAATGTAATTTGTTCTTTTTATTTTTCAAAACATCCTTTCACCCTAATAAAGGAAAAAAAAAATTAACAAATTGAAGAAGAGAGAAACTGATTAACACCAGAAATGGTCTATTCTCACTCAAAATAACAATAAAAATAATAATTTCGAGTAAATATAATTAACAAATGTACAGGCTAAAAAGTAATATAATAATAATGTAGGGTAAATAATAATAAAATACTAATATAGCGTAACCATGAAACAGGGAATTCAGTAAGGAAGATGAAGTGTCAATGAGTTCGTATCAATTTTCGGAACATTTTTATCATTTTTGTGTATTTAGTTATGAATTTCATAAGAAAAAACAATAAAATAAGAATTTAGGGTAAAAACCAAGGATGTGGCCATGTGTATTGACGTACACTTGTGCAAGTGGTGAAAGGTGATGCGCTCAGATCGCGCCAGGTGTCATCTTGCGATTATTTTGGCTTTTTTTAGTGCAAAAATCTTGAAAAAAGTTAAATAAATTGTAGGAAAATTGGAAAAATGCCCCGAAAATTACTCCGGCCTCCTTGTGACGTTATACAACTGGGGGAAGCTAGAAATCATCAATTTCATAAAGAAAAAATTTGAATGCCTTTAGATAACTCACTTTCCTCTTAACCCTAGCTATATATGTTGTTAACTTTAACCTAGATAACCTACATCAACAAGCATCTCCCGTGAATGCTCGAAATTGTCTTTTAAAATGAATAACCATGAAACGGGGAATTCAGTAAGGAAGATGAAGTGTCAATGAGTTCGTATCAATTTTCGGAACATTTTTATCATTTTGTGTATTTAGTTATGAATTTCATAAGAAAAAACAATAAAATAAGAATTTAGGGTAAAAACCAAGGATGTGGCCATGTGTATTGACGTACACTTGTGCAAGTGGTGAAAGGTGATGCGCTCAGATCGCGCCAGGTGTCATCTTGCGATTATTTTGGCTTTTTTTAGTGCAAAAATCTTGAAAAAAGTTAAATAAATAGTAGGAAAATTGGAAAAATGCCCCGAAAATTACTCCGGCCTCCTTGTGACGTTATACAACTAGGGGAAGCTAGAAATCATCAATTTCATAAAGAAAAAATTTGAATGCCTTTAGATAACTCACTTTCCTCTTAACCCTAGCTATATATTTTGCAACAACCAACATCACAAGTATATTTCCCTAATATTAATTATCTAAGTTTTAATAATACAATAATTAGTTTCCTTTCATATAAAAGGCTGTAAACGTATCTGTTTTGTTATAATAATCCACATATATAATAATTGGACAATGCTCTAAAGCCATCATGGGTGCGTGCATCTAGATCTTTGAACACGTCAACGCTATTCAATAAGTTGTCAATATGGCTCCGTCTTGGGTTCGTAGTAAATATCTCTATCATGTCAAATCACATCGTTCGATGGCCTGACACCAGTCAAGCAATTTTGAAATAGTACTGAATATTTGTCCTAGTCTATATGAGTGATTAGAACTTCACACAATATTTTATTTTTCACAGTATATGTTGCTTTGAGGGATTCCCTAAACATATAATATAAAGAAAGATAGAAAAAGTGTGACATGAAACAGTACAAACAACAACATATAACTAGGACAAATTAGAAGTATATTTCCTTAATGTTCATTATCTAATTTATAATAACACAAGTATTACTTTCATTTGCTTCATATATAATTATTGGGACTATGTATTGCAATTCCTTGTGTCTAAAATTGTATTTTGCAAAAACTGAAATATTATTCAATAAGTTGTCAATATCACCACGCGTTGGGAATCAGTAAAGTCGCATTATCATGTCCCTTCACATTAAACAGATGGCGTACTTTTTTGAAAAAATTGACACGTCAGTCATAAGTAACACTCTCCTTATTCACTTTACATGCCAATGTGCTATACATTCTTTGGTGAATGATTTATGGGTTATTTATATAAAAAAATATTACAAATATTGCTGAATATTTATTTCGTCTATATGAGTGGGGACACGAGTGACCATAAGCACGTGCAAGCTGCTCGAAAAAAGCTGACCCATACGACCGAGTGAATATGGCTACCATTGTTCAGTTGGTTGGGGTGATCGTGATATTGCTAAGAGGGAGCACATAAAATGCTTTGCAATGTAATTTTCTTGTGTGTGCGAAATTACGAGTAGTTGAAATGTTGGTGTACACTTTAATATTCTCCAAGCATTCGAAATGTGATTAGCTGCAATGTACTTATCATGCATAGAAGATGTTGTATTGTAGTTTGTATTTTACACGCTGATTTCTAATCATTGTGTTCCAACATAGTGCAAATTTCAAGTATCCTTCAGGTACGAACGTTTACAAAATCGTGCACCAATATTGCTTCATAGTCAAGGTCAGATCTTAATAACCAGTCAAGCACTAGAACATAACATTAGGAAAAATTGGTTGCTGCTGTAAATGATTAGTGTTGCTAGAAATGATTCGTGCTGGAAATCATTACTGCTGATGGAAACAACAGCTCCCTGCTGGAAATGCTACATTACCCTGTGATATAATCAATGAATCTGTGTCACTCATTCATAATTCAGCATAAACTACCCATTGTACATGGTAAAAGTCATTGCTTCTTCACAAAACTCAAAATTTGATACTTTATCAAATGTCTATGAAAATTTCCAAATAGGGAGAAGACATGTAAAATTAACATGTGTCCAAATTTCATGCAAGAAGTAAACCAACCAAATTTCCATTTCAATTAGCAGTGGACATGAACAAACAAATAAAATAAAACTGCATATAGAAAACTTAACCTGATCATTAGCCTTCATAACAACCGGCCTTTGTATAATACAAACATAAATCATTCGGTAGGTCCGTGCATCCTATAAAATTCGTCGAATAATGGGTCACTGAGATCTATTGGAGTTGATTCCTCATTGTTTGACGGTGATGTCCTGCATAAACACCAAACACAAGCACATAAAAAATTTAACTATTCAAATTTTAGGTGTTATTATAAATAGTTTTAACATCTTACGGTGTGTTCAAATTTCTTGGGCATTGTCTTCTATCATGACCAATGTCTCCACACTCCCGACAGTGTCGAATCCCTCGCTTCATTGGCTTTTCCTTTGCTCCCGTTACTTGTTTCCACCTTCCTTTGCACCTTACTCTCTTAGGGTCTTTCATATATTGTGTTTGAGAGCTAGACCCTCCAACTTCGTTATTACTTGGTCCATCCTTCAACAACTTCAACTTCACCCGCAAACTTTTTAGAGTCTCTGACACTAGCTCACATCCTTCTTCACACATTAATGTATCCTCAACCACATCTGAAGCAAGTCGGGACATTGTACTCCGCTTTATTAAAAGACCAGGATCTGCAGAGTCTTTAATTTCGTTGCCATTTGCATCTGACACCAATCCAGCTTTCGTAGTTTTCTTCCACCTTTTCAAAATATATTTATCGGGCATATATTCAATCTGGTCCCTTCTGAACAATGCTAGGATGTGCTTGCAAATAATCCCAACAAATTCAAATTTTTTGCAGCTACACGATGCGTGGTCAGAATCTTTGACATATACGACTTCTGCCACTCTTGTTTGCCAATTTTTCCTTTCGCTCACATTAAAGACAACTTTTGAAGCATCCTCTGTTTTGAGCTCTAGGAAACATGCTGTACTTTGTATTAGTTCTTTCTCAAACTTTTGAAACATTGCCCTTGTGTACAAGGTAGTCATTTGTTTGTTCATTGGCATTGGTAGAATACATTGAGCCACTTCAAATGCATCTACGTGATCAGCAGCTAACTCTTTTTGACGTTGATGGGAAAGTGCCCTCTCAAATCGTATTATGAAATCCATCAACGAATTTCTCCTTGATATGTATTGCTTGAAGAAAGCATGAGAACCTTCCGCTCTTTGGCTGCTTGACATTCCAGCGGCAAAAAAGTCTCGTGCGTAGGCTGGAACCCAAGATTCCCTTAAATCAAACATTGAACTTAGCCATTGATGGTCAGTCAAACCAGCCTTTGTAACCACAATATTCCACTTTGCATCAAACTCATCCTTATTGTCAGTATCCCATATGGCTTTCTGAAATTCACGCCAATACTCCTTATAAGCAGAATGTGGTAACTTAACATGGAACTTTGATGTGATGTGCCATATGCAAAGCCGATGAAATGTAGTCGGGAAGGCTATTAAAATCGCTCTGGTGATGGCCGCATCTTGATCTGTAATGATCGTTTTAGGTTCGCCACCTTGCATGGCTTTCTTAAACTCCTCAAACATCCAAATAAACGACTCAGTCGTTTCCTTGCTCAAAAATGTGCATGCTAAGACAATTTTCTGACCATGGTTATTAACTCCCAATATTGGTGCAAATGTCAAGTCGTATCGATTCGTGTTGAATGTGGTATCGAATACAACAACATCTCCATACAACCGGTATGCCCGTCTAGAAGTTGCATCTGCCCAAAAACATCGACTAAACCTGTCTTCGCCATCTCCCTCAATCTTGAAATAAAAAGCCTCATTTTTTTTCTGTTCAGCCATAAAATACTCGGTCACTAGTTCAACATCGTGGTTCCTCAGCTTCCCATTCACACTACATTCAAGATTGTAAATATCTTTTTTGATAAAACCAATTTTATCCATTCCTCCGGATTGCACCTCGAAAATACTTACCTTCTGATGAATGGGGATATTAACCGAACCCAACTGTTTTGTAAGTACTTTTGTAGAATCCGAAATACGACGGTGTGATCTCAATAAATGCACTCTTTCTGAGGCTGTCATCTTATGATTGTGTCCCTCTGCAAAAAGAGAGATGGCATACTTCTTGCACCCATTTGTCTTCACAACCACAATCTTAGCTTTGCAATTGCATCTACTTATTCCCCGCTGTCTTTTTCTCTCCCGAGTTTCATCTTTCCTGTATGCACCTTGTTTGCAACAAACAAATTCTTTCCTCAGAATCTCTTTCTTATATGTCCCCCGAAAGCTGGAATGAAGTCGAATACCAAAGCCAGCCAAGAATGCATATCTGTTATAGAAATTATAAGCGAGGTCAAGCGAGTCGAACTTCATCCCAACCGCTGGTGTTTCCTCATTTCTTACTTCAGGAATGTAAACCATCCCATTAGCTGTTACACAATCATCACTCTCTGAGCCCCCAGACATTTTACCCACATATATTTTTGAACTACTTCTATATCACTGCATAGCAAATATTAATTCATTAATCAATCATTACTGCATTACAACATATCAATGCATTCCACTTACACAAAACATTGCCCAAATTGACACAAAAAAGACGCATAGCCTAGCTTGTTTGTAAGAGCCATTATTACACAAAATTTAATAATAGTTACGTCATCTCTTGTGCAATAATCTGGAAAAAATAACATTAGAACCAACATGTTCAACTAAGAACACAAATGTAATTCAAACCAGCAATTACAGAACTTCTCCCAATATCCTCTCCAAATGCTTACTCCTAATGCCATTAAGCCTAAGTTTAGGATCTTTTACCTACATTTTATAATTTCCCACCCCCACCAAAAACAATCAACTAAATATATTGAATATTCATAAGGAAATGACGCATTATTGACAGAAAACTGACGCATTATTGACGGCAGAATAACACATTATTGACCACAGAAATGACGCATTATTGATGCCACAAATGACGAATTTCTCACCCTCACAAAAAACAAACCAAACCCAATAAAATCAATCCAACAACAGTAAACTTACCTCTCAAACTCAAGCGGGAGCTCCGAAGTCAATCAGCTTAAGAGAATGTGGTGGACATTAGAGAAGACTCTTTGGTAGTGGAGACTCCATCTCTACCACAATCGAGGAACAAATGCTGCTGCGGCGTCTAGCTACAGAACCAGATATGCTACTTTGCTTTCATCTGGAATCTCGTGTGCTGAACGAAAAAGAGAAGGGGTTTTCACTTCAGCCATAGAATCAAAACAGGGCAATAGCTAGATAAGAGCCATTAATCGTCATACCGAGGATGCCATAGATCGCAGGCCTCCCAAGGAGCTGATGACAATGGAGCGACTATAGGGTTTGGGAGCTTTGGATCTTTCTAATTCTGGGTTTGCGTTACATTCAAAAACAGAGGATTGTGTTCTTGAATTTTTCAGAGAGGGAAATATCTTCAACTGAAGTTGGGTTTCCAACGGGTCAGATTTCAACCCGGTTCTACATGCACCCTCTTTTAAAAACTCACCGTTGGATGAAATCCAATGGCTCTAACATACCCCTCAAAAAAACCCCTTATAACTTTCCCCTCACTATAGAAGCTCCCCATGTTGGGTAAGGGTAAGGGGTAAGGGTAAGGGCCAAATAATCTAGGCCCAGTCAATCAACCTATAGTGACAGCTATCCTCTTCACCGTTTACACGCAAGAAACAATGGTTGAAATATTCAAAGAGGTATAGGTGACTAGATTCAAAATTTTCATCCGGAATTTAGACCCCGCGGTGCACTTGGCACAGAATGATACACTCCTCTCCTCATCTCCCCTCCTTATTGGAAGGTTTGGCATTGGAGTGGTTCAAAGATCAGCCAACAAGCTCGATCTCTTGTTCGGAAGAGATAAAGCTGGCCTTTCTAGAGGCCTATTCCTTTTACAAGGATATGAATAATAAGTTTGATCACCTTTACGAGATCCATTTTAGGGAGGGCAAACGTCTGAGTAAGCCGTAATAAGTTTATGGCTACAAAAATTCATATCAAGAATTGTGATGGCAAGATCGCATCGAAAGCCTTCTAGAAGGGTTTGCCAACTTACCACCTCTCTATGGGTACGGACCAAAACATGCATCACGTCTTACAGAACGCAGAGAAATACATACGATGAGCAATTTGAAAAGCCCAAGAGGAAGAAAACTCTCCCAAGATGGCAGCAAAATGATTTGATTAACAAACTTATCATCAAGCAGCGCAAAATGATCAAATGAGAACTGATTTTTTCTTTTTTCTGTTTTTCTGAGAGCCCAAGTAGGTGATTGTTTTACACAAAAGAATAAGGCCATTATACCAAATTAGATTCACCGTCGCAAATAGTTACATAATTCTAAGGAGAAGGAAAAAATATATTAATTTACGAAAAATGGCAAAGACACTATCCCCTTCATTCCCAAACAATTACAAACACATTCCTATTCTATTAGGAAGGAAATCATAAACAAGCATTCCCACAAAAGAAGGTCATATATGTTTTACACCTGAAGGGAATACATTCAACACCCTTGACATAATTGCGAGTTTCTGGTCAATGGCATTTCCTTCCCAACCTGGAAATGAACATCCAATAATCACAGATCATCAAAACGCACGCCATCTTAAGATCAATAATTCAAACTATCCCCATCATTGAACCGCATCCTTCGAAGTGACATGACCTCTACCTTCAGTGACATTTGTGTTACCAATGACCTCCGGTGCAATTTCCCAGCTCCCACTTCTCCTTCCCCAACTAGAGTGACGCGCATCAGATCGAATGGTGGGAGCCCGGTGATCTGAACCCAAAGCAGAGTCGACCTCTGAGGTATTATGAGGAGGTCCGTTGCTCCCTCTACTGCGTATGTCCTCATCAATTTCTTCAATGTTACGACGCTGTGAGATCTTCAACAGATCTTCACCAATATCTAAGTCATCCTCCACCTTTGAACGTGGATCCCCACCCAATTCATCTGGTTCTATTTCCCGTGCGGTGGGCAAAGGGGGAGGCCTTTGTAACTCCTCTTCAACGAAAGCCCGAAAGTTATTCCTTGAGGGTTTTAATTCTGTGCAAAATACTTCAAGAAAGTTATTTAAGCACCCCCGGTTGTAAACATTGATCCTGTTGTCAGCTCGGTACCTGAAGTTTTCATATGTAGTCTGAAAAGAGAGTAATGGTATCTGGATATTAGTATAATTAATTGAGGGAATACATTAGACTGTAAAGCAACAAATACTTTCTTCCAAAGGAAGGGGTTAAAATGATGATTCAAATAGTAAAGGTATAACTAAGGACTCAAGATACTATCCACACGGGGAAAAGAAAGCCACCTGACCCAAATTAACCATATACCTAATAAGTGAAGTTAGTGCCAGGTTTCTCTGTCTGACCTCTTCCTTTTTTCCTTTTTATCAGACATTTGCTGGGGGATGAGGGGAGTAAATACCTTGACAATTACCCTACATAGTGACATTAACTAAGTACAAATCTAGATTGGTGAGCGAGCCTCATATAGAGTGACATCAATCAAGTACAGATTACACTGGTGAGAGAAACGCCCACAGTTTTTAGTAGAAAGCTATCAGTGGCTGTCAATTGTACAGCTCCATCATAGACCAAGGGAGTCAATTTTGTACAAGTTATAAGAGATGGGGAAGCACCTCCAGCAATGACCAAACACACCATACATTTATCACTCATTCACAGATCATCTGCTTTAAGTTCAATTCTTTAAACAAACCACCACTCAGAGATTAAAATTCTGACACCTCAACATGAACATATTGACACAAAAGAAAACACCAATCTGAAAGATTAATAATGCTCGAGTCTTTTCTTTAACCCATCAGACGGTTATATAATTAATTCAGCTTCTATCCTCACTACCGGTAAGTGACACGAGGTGCATACTTGCATTTATTTTAACTATGAGATGATAAAAACATCTGAGATGCTGTCATCGTCAACTTAACAAAGAAGCATGTTAACAACTTATGGAATTAGTACTACCACTTGGGCCATCGCCAACATACTTTATGAACCTCATTTAGAAGGACTTGGACATAAAATTCAATTTTGGTAAAACTGATTGTGAAAGTCTCACGGTGAACCAACAAATACACCAAGAAGAAGATGACTGACCTGGTTGGTACCTATAAGGTACAAATGGAAGCCAGTTAGTCCACCAACAAACCAAAGAGAAATGAAACAATAGGCCATTAGTATCACAGATGCAGGAGATTCTTTCATTGCCTTCCAAACTGTCCCATGATAATCGTCCATCAGAATTTTAATGTATAAAGCTGATAGTGAGAATACGTAGATGCAGAGAAGAGTTGCAGAAGAAACGAAGAGAAAGAAGTAACGATAATTGCACTGCACATAACCCAGACAATTAGATTTCTAACACAAATGCCTCCTGAAGGAAATAAGAATCAACTACAAACAAGAATACACACATCAATCTATCCAGAGCAATAGTAATGGGGAAAGTACAAATCACACAACACAATTATGTTTTGCATGTTAACATCATACCTGTCCAATGCATTGGCCCACCCAAGGGCAGTGGTGATCAAAGCGTTCCACACAATTGTTGCAAATAGAACAATGGGAGCAACGAGGCGGACGATATAGCATACAAGTGTCACAATACTTCACTCTCACAGGAAGGCCATTGACAATCACTTCTTTTGTTCTGGGGAATTGAAGGCTTGGAGTCTGTCTTCCACCAGCATTAGCAGCCACTTGTCTTCCACCAACATCAATAGACACTGAAGGGTCATAACGAAACTCTTCCTCTGGTGGATGTGCATTTCGTGGAATAATCCCAGGGTCCCGTGCTGAAGTAAGAAAAAGAAGCACCAACACCTATCAAAATCAACTAAAGAATTAATTTATGCCAAAAACTAGGACAATATAAGAGAGAGAACTGAAGTGGAAACACCATCGGAGAGACTGTTACCAATATGAATAAGAATGTTATCTAAGACAATGAAACAAGGGAAAGAAAAAAAAACATTTCAGAGGGTGATGAATATCATAATCTGAATACCAGAGTTGCAAATCACTACACTTCATGGCTATGCAGTATGTCAGAAGAAGATTAACCAATGAATTATGATACTTATATTCCAAAAATTAGGTGACCTTGAATCAAGGCCTTAAAATAAATGGAGAGAATAATTCTTCTAACAGAGTTCAGGGACTATTCTTTTATGTTATACTATCTGATTGGAAAGCAGAAGTATCTAGAGTCTTGTTCTTGTCATCTGGGCTATTTTGATTTCATCTTTTCTGGTGGCTGTTTTTTAATCCTTAGAGATTGCTGTCAGGTCTTATAGGCCAACTTGGCCTATATCCTCTATTTTGTACCCTTTGAGTTTCCTTTTATGTAAATTTGTTTCTTATCAAAAACCCGACAGCAGGGTAAGGCCTGTGTATAAATTTGTAGCGACAGAGTTTTCCTCCATTTTTTAGTAAGCCAAACAAAGTCTGCTCTTTAATATTAATTGCTCACAATTTCCTATAAAAAATTATCTATTCTTTACAATTATAGAGAAAAGTCAATTTGAGTGAAAAGCCTGAAGACCTAAACATAAGATTTACAACAAATGAATTACGAGAGCTTGAAATGAATCCTAATCTTAATCACCATTACAACACCACCAATCACTATGTTCAACTAACAGTGCTCATAAAATCAATTTCATGGGACTCTGGGATTCCGAGGTAAAACAGTCAATGGCAAGTATGTAGAAGTGTCAATAGTAATATTTGCAGACCCAATGGAAGACAACACAGGGCAATCCCAGAAACAGAATAACATTATTATGCCTATTAACGGCCACATTACCCAAACCGTTCATCTGCATGCGGGCATGCCAAGCACATGACCTTCAATTAATTGATCACCATGACACTATCTCTCTCTGGTCCACCACTTCTCTAGCCCCACCACCCATCCAGGACCCAGCTCACAAACCCCCCGCCATCCCGACTCCTTCCCCCTATTCCATCCAGGCCCCCTCACCATTATTCACATTTACATAAAATAAATAACTTCAATTTGACGAAGGGAACACATTGACTAACGTAGTCAAACACAGGGACCAAATTCACCAAATGGAAAAAACAACGACCAAATTGAATATTCATGTAAAAGACAAGGACCCAAAAGGTATCTAACCCTAAAATAATCATATACTAGATGAGTGCAAAATTATCAAAAACAAAAAACAAGAACCAAACAAATAAAAGGTTTTGAGACTTACATAGATAGTAAATACAATTGCTACCACTAGTATTGCATATCCTGCATTATATGATGAAAACTCATGCCGGAGATGCCATGCGACAAATACACAAAAGATCACAACTGGAGCAATGATCAACAATAATGTGACAAGCAGTGACTTGGCATCTGGCCCAAATATCAACCTTCCACCGAGGATGAACTTCTGCAAAAGATGAACAGAAAGGAAGTTAAAGAACAAAATCAAAATTGAGAGTGGGGGGGGGGAAGAGAGAGAGAGGGTGGAAGAAGAGAACAGAATTTGATCAAACTAGAGCAATTACAGTAGACAATGGAGATTATAGCTAGGCTCATGATATTAAAAAGTCCATACATCATTTGTTTTTCCTCAATCATTCAAATACAAACATAGAGCAAACAGTCATATAAGAGCTATAGTTGACGTGCTGGAGTTCGGTCATCATGAAGATGTGTTATGTTCTTGCTGGAGCAAGAAACTGACCAACCTTACAATGATGAGTGGAAATAATTTCAGCTACTTCTGTATATAGACATACAATTTACAAACAGGGCCCTCCTTAGAAGTGATTCCGTTTTTAGAGATCTCACTGTTGGGCCCACCAAAATATGCATTCAAATGATCAAAACTGTTCATTTTATATCCAAACTAAAAATCATTTTTTTTATCTTTTTTATCATAATCAGGATCATTTCAATGTTTATTCGAAACACTGTGTTCATCTACCTATTTGATCCAATTGGATGACTAAGTGACTTCTAATTAGGCTTTTTCTGTAAGGATAATCTTTGACTAAGTGACTTTCATTTTATTATTTAAGGGTTTAGTATAACTGCATTCTATTCAACTACTAAATAGCAGTTTCAGCTTTAATTCATGTTATTGTACAAATGACTTAATAAAAAGGCTTAACAAGCTCAAAATATAAGCACCTCAAAAAATTAGGACAATAAACACTTAATCAAGAAATCAGATAACAAAAATTCGTGAAGAAAGAGTGCCAGGGACTCGGGATAGAATGATTATTAAAGGGCATTAAATTGCATGCCCATGCATATACATCTTAAGGTATCAATAAAAGAGCCATGCATGGCTTCGATCACATAATCTATTCTCAATGAGAATTGCATTTTCCATTCTTTTAACCAATGTTTGATTTTTTACCTTTTCACAAATCATATTAACAAGAATAGAACCACAACATGATGTATTGTGGACCTTTGAAAGAAGAGGAAGAAATCATCTATCCAAAACATGCAATCCAGCAAAAAGCATTCATCCAACTGTAAACCTGGATTGCAGCATTGAGATAAGGAATGGGACCTTCAGGTGGGCAAGAAACAATGCCAGATGACTCACAAACACATAAAACCAATGTGTTACAGGCCTCTTGAGAAGCAAGTTTATTGTCCTTTCGTGGATAAAATAGCCAAACGACAATTAAGTCCTACAAAATTGAGGCTCGTGCCAAACAGAAATACAGCAGTCAGAAGCTAGGTTAAAGATCCTTTCAAACAGTATGTAGGGCCAAACAGGATCTCTAGCCAGAAAATGCAGCTTTTGACATATACCTAGGAGCTGTAGGTCCTCCTCACTATGGCAACTTATTCACTACAAAGATAAATACTATATAAAACCGGCTTTCCCAATGCTAAGCCAACTAATGTCAGCGTTTTCAACCAAAAAAAGTTCAAAAAATAGAAGGTCCAGATATGATGTGGTACTAAAAAAGTGTTCACTCCTCATACAATGAATTGCAACTAACAGAAGGGTGAAACATGGTCACAGACATAACATCAAATAGCAGTTCCCTTTTTCCTTAACATCAACTACAAGAAGTGGGCATCAAATTCACAACCTCATAAAATGAATAAACCAAAATTACAGATAAAAATCCAATACACCACCACTTCACTCTCATACTTCCTCATATAATACTTATGTAAACCCCAACGCAACCCTTCATCCGTTATTCTAATAAAAATGTTGCGGATATAGAAGTACATCACAGTTCAAGTTTTTCTTACAACTCTAGACAACGCTTCCAACCAGTTAACCTTAAACAATTGTTTAACTTAGTTCGCTTGAAAAATACTCAAAATTTCCTTTCCTACTCATTTCTCCATGTTCTGAGCAACCAACAGATAGAAAGTGGGAATATAAATTTTAGGAAAATAAATAAATAAAAACGAAAACTTTCCCAAATAAGAGTCTAGGCAACAAGAAGAAAACGAAAACCAGAAGCAATAGACTAGATGCTGCATTATACTTTCATTTGTTTGCCTAGGAAAAGCAAATGAAATAGAAGAAAATGGCAACTACAAGCTCCAAATGACCTTTTATAAACAAACTCAGAAACCAATACCACTCAACTGCGTCCACCACCCGAAGCTCCTGAAGTTCATTTTTCCTTGTATTTCATCAAGCAAAGGTAAGTGTCTCCATTTTCAAAGCAACCAAACAGGAAATAAACTTAAAAAACCTAATTTGAACCAAACTTAAGACTGTAACCAAACTCAAAACTCACTAATTTTTGCACAAACCAAACAAATCTAAAGCATACCCAAATGATAAATCCCAGTAAAAGATCCAAAATTGAAGCCCAAGAAAGAGAGCCTTACATTACTTCCTTTCCACACTTCGTACACGCGCTTTGCCATGAGAGAACTCAACTCGCTTGTCTTGACGCACTAGGCAGGAACAGAGTCGAAGATTTGGAACTTATGGGCGTTCATCTCCTTCGCATTCACACACTCCCCGAAACCCAAATCACAATGAAACCCTGCCGCACTCTGCTTTTCGGCGATTGAAGATAAATTCGACAACGGGCTGTGGGCTTTCTGAAGGATTCAAAAATGAAACGTAATGCCAAATGTTTTGTGAGATGGCGGTCTCGAATTTCAGGAATTTTGGGAGTGTGATTTTTTGTGTGGAATATTTTTTTGTGGAAAATTGTGTACACTCGGATATATAGGGAAATTGGAAAAGGGAAAAAGAAACTAACAAAAATAAATCAGAGGAATTTTTTGAATTTTGATCAGATTAGCCTGTACTTCTGTAGGTTTAGGGTTCCTTTGGTTATAAAAAAGTTTTTAAAAAAATAAAAGAAATATATGAATTTACTCGTCTACCCCTTAACGAGTATAAACCTTTTTAATTTAGCTGCCACATCTGGAACAGATGGTGGGCCATGTCTGATGTGGATGATCAGAGTGGCCATAGTTTTACTAGGATTTTTCCTTTTTTTCACTTTGCTTTTGTTGGATTTTAAAAATGATTTTTCATAGGCAGAGAGGCACAGAGAATATGTTTCTTTATCACTTTTTTTTTTTTACCTTTATTTTGGGTTTTTTATGATACCAAAGATTGCATGACCAGCCAGCCTAGGAGATTGAAGATCCCCTTTCTATGCATTTTGCATGTCTTCCATGCTTTTTTTTGGTAATTAACGGTCATGATTGTGGGTTCCAGCATCTTATTTCTTTTGAGGCTTATATTTTTTTATATCAAAGATAAATTTCATTAGATAAACTTTAACAGTACAATCAAAGACATCAGGATAATGGCTAGAGTTACAATCTCAAGACGGCAACAAACTAAATTGTTTGAAATAAAACTAACGATCACAAAACCCGCACTAAAACTACTAGCTCACATCACTACAATTAACCATAAGCCCAAACAAAGCCCATAAACCCAACATAACCTAAACTCCAAGGCAACCCATGAGCCTAAATGAACCCTACCACCACCACATCTTCGCGGCCACACCCACCACTGCATCTGTAACAAGTCTAGGGAAATATAATTTTCAGTGGTCTACTTGCTCATAAGAGCAAACAAATGAACGAAAACAACAACCGTGCCAAAGAACAATTTGGTAATTTGCAGCAACCTCTGTCAAAGACGATGTGTAACCAAATTTAGAAAACACGAGCAGTGTTAGAAACTTGGTTTTAGGAGAATGATTTGATTGAGAACATAGCCCAAAAGGGGTGATGGAGAACTTCAAGCTGAGCATGGCTTAGAGGATATCACCACAAGGGGCTTCTTATTCAAACGCTCTAGTGGACTTATTCGCTAACCCAAAGAAAAAGACGAGAAGAAAGGAGGGGGAGGAAGGGTTATGACGCTTCTTTTTCCTCCCCATCTATGGAGTTTTCCTTTGGGACTCGCAGAGGGAGAGAGCGGCTAGGCTTTTTTTTTTTTCTTTTGAAGTTGGAACTTGAAGGTTGAATTTGGGATAGGCTTATCGCAGCTACAATCTAACCTTTCATCAGGCTCAAGTTGCTATTTGTATTATGATATGAAGTGAGTTGTGGTTTCACATATTCATCTTTTTTAATCCCAAATAATGATTAAGCCAGACAAATGAAACCAAGTGTTGTGATGATTAAACTCAAAAGTATTTAACTTGAAATATATGGTTTTAATCATCTAACTTTAATGAAACAAAAGAAACATTCAACTGAAATCAATGTGATGTAACTTGGAGAAATTTTATGAGTTATGCTTTAATACTCATACTCTCAAGCTTTCAACAATGGTTGAAAATAAATGAAACATAAGAAACATTCAACCGAAATCGTTGTGATTTAACTTCGAGAAATTCTATGAGTTATGTTATCATACTCATACTTTCAAGCTTTCAACAATGATTGAAAATAATGAAGAGTTTTTTAATGCTCAAGAGCACATAAGAAATATTTCAAAAACTAGAACTAGGTCTACTTAAGATTTTGAAAAGATGTAGTTTCTATTCAAATGAAATAATCAAGTTTTAAAAGAAGACCAAGGTTGTATATAGATATATTGAAAACTAGTTTCAAAATAGGAGTTTAATATTATACCAAGAAGATCTGAACAAGAATGAGTAATTGGGAAAAAAAGAAGAAAGAGTCGTTAGGATTAAAATCACATAAGCTTAAAAGTCAAAATACAGATTTTGAAAAATGACAAACAACGATAATGGACTGTTCGAAGGATGATGTGAACAGTTCCGTGGGATGATACTAAGACAAATGTTGTAGCAAATGCAAAATTGAAAGATAGGTCAATACAGGTGAGAATGTATTAATCCAAGTGATAGATGCATATGATTTTACCTTTTGAACTGCAACGTGGACACTTGGAAGCCTTTCAACCCATACTTATTCTAAGATAAAATCTAACCAGAGTTCTAAGAAAAATTATTATGGTTTTGTTAATTAAGAGAAGAGCCAAAATACAATGAAAGACCAAATGTAACAATTACACAATATGTGTGCCTCTTGAAGAAATTAGGGCATGACAAAAGGCTCGTTCAACACTTTTCGCACAACCAGTTAAGCGATGTGTAAGCGAAAATGAAAATAACACCATAATATGATGAGATTGTTGTGATTAATAGTCATGATTGAGATACTCAATGACATGATGTACTTGAATAGTTGGACATAACACCAAGTTACCTTTGTGAATCCGTTTTCAATCATGTTTTACATAGGTTGTTGAGGAAAATAATGAGTATACGTCTATCTCTCTACTTTTAATTCTTTAGTTCCTTATTGATTCTTTTTTTGTTCTTCTTTTAAGAGGATTTTGAATATTTTTTAGCTCATAAATGAGGTTGGAGTTTGTCAAGACAATTTAGGAGAACATAACAATTATAGCATGCGTAAATAATCAAAAATTTTGATAGATGTTGGTGGCAGGGAGAGGTTTGTATGGTCCGATGATGATTGGTGAAATATTGATTTATTTGGTGTTAAGGATTTTCTAGATAATACATGGCCTCTTCAAGTTACTTGTTACCTAATCTACTTTTTCTTTTTCTTTTACAAGATAATAAACGATTATTTTGATTATGATGTCTTTGTGGGGAAACTACTCAAGCTTCCTCTTCTGTTGGAGCCACACTCTGGGTTAAAGTTTGCTCATAAACTTGGAGATGCAAATAGAAAGAAAGATTTTTAGGGTGGCACACTTTTTATGTCCAACATGTGTTCTGCTTGAAGAAATTGGGGAGGTACAAAAGGCTCGTCTCACCTTTCTCAAACAAATCAAGTGATGTGCAGGCAAAAATGAAAATAATGTCATGTTATGATGAGATTTCTATGATTAACGGTTGCGATTAAGATATTCTAAGGCATAATGTACTTGAATGGTGGGTTATCACACAAAGTTACATTTGTGACGCTAATTAGAGAAGATCCATCCTCCTATTCAAAAAGAGTTTGATAGTTGGTCAAATTCTGAGTATGTAGCAATGCTGGTTTTGAACTACATGTCCAACCACAAAGTCACATATTTTATTTCATGATTCCTTCGAGCCAATGAAAGGTTATACTGAACCAAAATTTAAAATACGGATTAATTATATCACTTGTTATACTTCAACAGTATCAAGAAGCGTTTTGAAAACACACTTGATAGGGAGTTTAGACTCTGGTGGAGACATAATATACAGTAAGTATGCATGAGCAATTAATATGATTATGGTTACTACATTATTTTTGTTTGCCCATTTGATTTGCTAGCACTATTAAAACTATTATCTTGCTACCTATTGAGTAGTGTTTTGCATAGGTTGTTGAGGATGTCAGTGTGAATATGTTTTAGGCTTATTATCACAAAACATCCCTGACGTTTGCGAAATTATCACATTGCATCCCTAATGTTTTTTTGTATCATTAATGGTCCCTAACGTTAATACAGGTACTCTTAAATAGTCCCTCTGTCAAAAAAACCGTTAAATCCAAGGGTATAATCGTCAAATCAATCCAAAACTATAATTTTTTTTTCCTTCCCTTCTCTTTTTTTTTCTTTCTTCTTTCTTCTTTCTCTCCGCTTGGCCCCGCTCACTCTTCTTCTTTCTTTCTTTTTTCCTTCCCTTCTCTCTCTCTCTCTCTCTCTCTGTCTCCTCTAGCCACCCAAACCACCAAAGCCACCACCGTGGGATCTTATATCCCTGCCCCTCTCTCTACTATGTCTGCAACTCTCTCCCTGCCCCCTCCCACAGCCCACCAACCCATCCACTCTAGCCACCCAAACCACCACCTCGACCTCCATAACCACCACCGTGGGATCTTATACCCCTGCCCCTCTATGTACTTTCTCTACAACTCTCTCCCTGCCCCATTCCACAGCCCACCAACCCAGCACTCTAGCCACCCAAATCACCACCCCGAGAGAAGGAAAGAGGAAGAAAAAAGAGAAAAAAGAAAAAAGAAAAAAAGAGAAAGAAGGAAAGAAGAAAAATGAGGAACAAAGAAGGAAAGAAGAAAAAAAAAAGGGAGAGAAAGAAGAAACAGTGAAGGAAAAGAAGAAGAAAAGAGGAGGAAAGAGAGGAGAAAAAAAAAAAAAGAGAAACAGAGAGAGAGAGAGAGAAGGGAAGAAAAAAAAATTATAATTTTGGATTGATTTGACGATTATACCCCTAGATTTAACAGTTTTTTTGACAGAAGGACTATTTAAGAGTACCTGTATTAACGTTAGGGACCATTAATGATACAAAAAAACGTTAGGGATGCAATGTGATAATTTCACAAACGTCAGGGATGTTTTGTGATAATAAGCCTATGTTTTACTTTACTCCATTTTGGGTAAGGTTTTAAATAGATTGTTGAGAATGGTAATGAGTATGAGTCTATTTCTCTACTTTTAATTCTCTTGTTCTCATTAGTTTTCCTTTTTTGTTCTACTTCTAGGAGGATTTTGAATATTGTTAGATGATAAACGAGGTTTGAGTTTGCCATAACAATTTAGGAGATCAGAACAGTTATATCATAAGTAAAGAATCAGTAAATCTTACAGATGTTAGTGGCAGGGAGAAGTTTGTATGGTCGAATGAAGATTGGTGAAAGGTTAATTAATTTGGTGTTAGAGATTTTCTAGATGATACATAGCCTCTTCACGTCACTTGTTACCTCATCTACTTTTTCTTTTTCTTTAACAAAATAATAAATGATTGTTTTGACTATGACGTCTTTGTGAGGAAACTGCTCAAGCTTCTTCTTCTGTTAGAGCTACAGTTTCAATTGAATGAACTTGGAGAGGCAAATAGAAAGAAAGATTTTTAGGGTGACACACTTTTTATGTTCAACATACGTTATATATTTCTTTAACAAGATAATAAATGATGATTTTGATTTATGACGTCTTTTTGGGAAACTACTCAACTTTCCTCTTTTGTTGGATCCACATTTTCGATTGAAATATGCTTTCAAACTTGGAGATGCGAACGAAAAGATTGATTTTAAGGGTGACACTATTTTGTCTAACATGTGTGCCTCTTGAAGAAAATGGGATGGTAGAAAAGGCATATTTCACCTTTCTCGAACAACAAATCAAGCGATGTATAGGCAAAAATGAAGATAGCACCACAATATGATGAGATTGTTACAATTAACGACCATGATTGAGATATTCAATGGCATTATGTATTTGAATGGTGGTTGATCATTATATTAATGTCAGTATAGCAGCTGATGCGTTTGTCCAATAGGTTGCAGAGTTTTCGATTCCCAATGTGGTCATTGAAATGACGGTTGATGATAAAGCGTACTTTCAAGAAGAAACTTGTCTCTTTTTAGTGCTATTATATCATAAGTAGATAATCAGTAAATCTCGTGGATGTAACGGCATGGAGAAGTTTGTGTGGTCAGATGAAGATGGGCAAAAAGTTGATTAATTTGGTGTTAGAGATTTTCTAGATAATACATGGCCTCTTCACGTCACTTGTTACCTCATGTATTTTTTTTTTTCTTTTACAAAATAATAGATGATTATTTTGATTATAACTTCTTTGTGGGGAAACTGTTCAGGCTTTCTCTTCTGTTGGAGTCACAGTCTCGGTTGAACTATGCTTATAAACTTGGAGAGACAAATAGAAAGAAAGATTTTTCGGGTTACACACTTTTTATGTTCAACATATGTGCCGCTTGAAGAAATTAGGGAGGTACAAGATCGTACAAATCAAGTGATGTTTAGACAAAAATGAAGATAAAGTTATGTTATGATGAGATTATTGTTATTAACGGTCGTGATTAAGATATTCTAAGGGTTGTAGGGAATTTTGAATACTGTTAGGTCATAAACGAGATTGGAGTTTGTCGTGACAATTTAGGAGATGAAAATATTTTTAGATGATACATTGACTTATTTGTTGTTAGAGATTTTTTAGATTATACATTGCATTGTCACGTAACTTATTACTGCTTCTAATTTATATATTTCTTTAACAAGATAATAAATAATGATTTTGATTTATGACGTCTTTGTGGGGAAACTACTCAAGTTTCCTCTTTTGTTGGATCTACACTTTTGATTGAAATATGCTTTTGAACCTGTAGATGCGAACGGAAAGATTGATTTTATGGGTGACGCATTATTTTGTCTTACATGTGTGCCTCTTAAAGAAAATGGGACAGTAAAAAAGGCTTATTTCATTATTCTCGAGCAATAAATCAAGCGATGTGTAGGCAAAAATGAAGATAACCCCATGGTATGATGAGATTGTTGTGATTAATGGTCGTTATTGAGATATTCTATGGTATTTTGTACTTCAATGGCAGGACATCACACCAAGTTACCTTTGTGAACACTTATTAGAGAAGATCCATCCTCCTATTCGAAAAGAGCGAGAAAGTTGGTCAAATTGTGGGTGTGTAACGATTCTGATTTTTGACTAAATATCCAACCACAAAGTCGCATCTTTTATGTTCTAACTCTTTCTAACGAAATAAAAGTATTTGAAATATCTGATCAAGTACATAACTTGTCATACCACAATCGTATCAAAGAACTTCCCAACAACACACTTGATAGGGAGTTAAAATCTTAGTGGAAAAATAATATACAGTAAGTATGCATAGGAAATTAATATAATTATAGTTACTACATTATTTTTGTTTGCTAGTTTAATTTGTTCGCACTTTTAAAACTTTTATCCTGCTACCTATTGAGTAGTGTTTTGCATAAGTTGTTGAGGATGTCAGTGTGAATATGTTTTACTTTACTACATTTTGGGTAAGGTTTTAAATAGGTTGTTGAGGATGGTAATGAGTATGAGTCTATTTCTATACTTTTAATTCTCTTGTTCTTATTGGTTTTCATTTTTTGTTCTACTTCTAGGAGGATTTCGAATATTGTTAGATGATAAACGAGGTTCGAGTTTCCAGAGCGCATACTAGGGTGAAAGTGTATTGGATCTCCTTATAATTTCTCTAAACTTATTTGAGTTATGGAGCGATAGTATATGCATATAATAAGTATACTACATATGAAAATAATCCTTAGGATTTGCTGAGGTTTTTAAGAAATATGCATACCCACCGTGTCACTAGTGAGAATGAAGTGGTGGTTGATCATTATATTAATGCCAATATAGCGGCTGATGCATTTGTCCATTAGGTTGTAGAGTTTTCAGTTTCCAATGGGGTCATTGAAATGACGGTTGATGATGAAGCATACTTTCAAGAAGAAACTTGTCTCTCTTTAGTGCTGTTATATCATAAGTAGAGAATCAGTAAATCTTATAAATGTAGCGGCATGAAGAAGTTTGCATGGTCAGATGAAGATTGGCGAAAGGTTGATTAATTTGGTGTTAGAGATTTTCTAGATAATACATGGCCTCTTCACGTCACTTGTTACTTCATGTACTTTTTTTTTCTTTTACAAAATAATAAATGATTATTTTGATTATGACGTCTTTGTGGGGAAACTGTTCAAGCTTCCTCTTCTGTTGGAGTCACAGTCTCGGTTGAACTATGCTTATGAACTTGGTGAGGCATATAGAAAGAAAGATTTTTAGGGTGACACACTTTTTATGTTCAACATATGTGCCGCTTGAAGAAATAGGGAGGTACACGATCGTACAAATCAGGTGATGTTTAGACGAAAATGAAGATAATTTTATGTTATGATGAGATTATTGTGATTAACGGTCGTGATTAAGATATTCTAAAGGTTGCAGGGGTATTTGAATACTGTTAGGTCATAAACGATATTGGAGTTTGCCATGACAATTTAGGAGATGAAAACATTTTTATCATGGGTAGAGAATCGGTAAATGTAATAGATATTGGTGGCAGAAAGAAGTTTGTATGGTCGGATGAAGATTGGCAAAAGATTGACTTATTTGTTGGTAGAGATTTTCTAGATTATATATTGCCTCGTCACGTCACTTATTACTGCTTCTAATTCATATATTTCTTTAACAAGATAATAAATGATGATTTTGATTTATGACGTCTTTGTGGGGAAACTACTCAAATTTCCTCTTTTGTTGGATCTACACGTTCGATTGAAATATGCTTTTGAACTTTTAGATCCGAACGGAAAGATTGATTTTAAGGGTAACGCACTGTTTTGTCTAACATGTGTGCCTCTTAAAGAAAATGGGACAGTAAAAAAGGCTTGTTTCATTTTTCTCTAACAATAAATCAAGCAATGTGTAGGCAAAAATGAGGATAACACCATTGTATGATAAGATTATTGAGATTAACGGTCGTTATTGAGATATTCTATGATTTTTTATACTTGAATGCGAGGACATCACACTAAGTTACCTTTGTGAACACTTATTAGAGAAGATCTATGCTCCTATTCGAAAAGAGCGAGAAACTTGGCCAAATTGCAGGTGTGTAACAATGCTGGTTTTGGACTAAATGTCCAACAACAGGGTCGCATCTTTTATGTTCTGACTTTTTCTTACTAATGAAAAGTTAAGCTTAATCGAAATTTGAAATATCTGATCAAGTACATGACTTGTTATACCATAACAGTATCAAGGAACTTTCTAACAACATACTTGATAGGGAGTTAAAACCCTAGTGGAAAAATAATATACAATAAGTATGCATAAGAAATTAATATAATTATAGTTACTACATTATTTTTGTTTACTAGTTTGATTTGCTCACACTTTTAAAACTATTATCTTGCTACTTATTAGGTAATGTTTGGCATATATTGTTGAGGATGTCAGTGTGAATATGTTTTACTTTACTCTATTTTGAGTAATGTTTTAAATAGTTTGTAAAGGATGGTAATGAGTATGAGTCTATGTTTTTACTTTTAATTCTCTTGTTCTTATTGGTTTTCCTTTTTTGTTCTACTTTTAAGAGGATTTTGAATATTGTTATATGATAAATGAGGTTTGAGTTTGCCATAACAATTTAGGAGATTGCTGTGATTAACGGTTGTGATTAAGATATTCTAAGGGTTGTAGGGAATTTTGAATACTGTTATGTCATAAACGAGATTGGAGTTTGCCATGACAATTTAAGAGAATCGGTAAATGTAATGGATATTGGTGGCAGAAAGCGGTTTGTATAGTCGAATGAAGATTGGCGAAAGATAGACTTATTTGGTGCTAGAGATTTTCTGGATGATACATTGTCTTGTCACTCACTTATTACTGCTTCTACTTTATATATTTCTTTTACAAGTTAATAAATGATGATTTTGATTATGACGTCTTTGTAGGGAAACTACTCGAGCTTCCTCTTTTGTTTTGAACTTGGAGATGCAAACGAAAAGATAGATTTTGAGGGTGACGCGATTTTATGTCCGACGTGTGTGCCTCTTAAAGAAATTAGGATTGTATAAAAGGCTTATTCCACCTTTCTCGAACAACAAATGTGTAGATTAAAATGAAGTTAACACCGTGGTATAATGGGATTGTTGTGATTAATTGTCATAATTGAGATATTGAGTAGCACAATGTACTTGAATGGTTGGACATCACACTAAGTTACCTTTGTGAACACTTATTAAAGAATATTCACCCTTCTATTTGAAAAGAGCTTCAAAGTTGGCCAAATTCTTAGTTTGTAGCGATGCTGGTGTTGGACTAAATGTCCAACCACAAAGTCACATTTTTTATGTTCTGACTCTTTCTAGCTAATGAAAAGTTGCACATAACCAAAATTTGAAATATGAGATCAAGTACAAGACTTGTTATACCTTAACGGTATCAATGAGCTTCTTGACAACACATTTGATAAGGACTTAAGACCCATGTGGAGAAATAATATATAGTAAGTATGCATGAACTGTAACAACTCAATCCTAAATTAATATTTAATTATTAAAATATTCAAGTAAAAGATAATTTTACCCCGGAAATATTTTAATAGGTTTAAAAGTTGACTTTTTGTTCGGGAAAGAATTTGGAGATTTGAGTAGTATCGTTGCGTCGGGCTCGTCAAAACGAGTTCGTAGTCGCGCAGCACACTCGATTCCGAGTTGTAACGAAGGAGGAAAGGTCTAGAAACAAAAAGGACATAGCGGGAATTTTAAAAATTGATACTAGCTACAGTACTGCTATAGTACCAGGCCAAATTTTCTTATTTTTCTCCTTCTTCCCCTCCATTTTTTTTCAACTTCTTCTTCCTGAGGAGAACGACAGTGACCGTTCAACTTCCAAGCCTTCATACGCCGCCGTCGTGCACCGGTTGGCTGTGCGACCTTCACGAAAAATGTTCTCCTCATCCTCCTCTACAAAACCCACCCAAAACCCGTTTTGATTCGTTGGCGGTGAGCTCAATTCAAAGCTTAGAAAAGGGTTAGGTTTTCCAACAATGTTCTTGCTCTATCTGTTTATGTAGGTATTATAGATCGATTTTAAAGTTTTTCAGATATTTCAAAATACCCATTTTGGCCGACGATTTCGGCTTTGTTCCGGCTAGTTCCAGTTAGTTTTTGGCCATGGTCCAAGAACAAAAGTTGCTCTACTCAATGTCCTGATCATGTAGGTATAGGTCTTAACCGATGGTTTGGAGATTTTCCGATCGCCGTAATCGCTTTGGACACCCACGCGCTGCCGGCGCCTGGACCACTTTTTGGTTGGTCTTAGAGCCCTAAAATAATCCTTATGTCATCCCGAGCATGATGGTATGTTCATATATTAATTTGGTTATCGTTTGATCGTCGATCGGATATCGCATATTAGGTGTTATCTGGGTTCAATATGTTCAGGCCGTTGGATCGATTCAAATTTAAAATATGTTGATCTAGGCATTCCTAGGATTGTGTAGGATTTCGTGGATCGTGAATCGGAGCCCCGGATGTTTTGATTCAATAAGTTAAAGTTTGCGTTTTACGATAACCGTCCGACCGTCCGATCATGAGCGATCCAACCGTTCGATTTGGACCAAACTTGCAGGGTAGGTTTAGAGAAGTGTGTTGAATCTATAGGAACTCCCGAATCATTGATCAGAGGTCGTGGGCCCGCGGGCCGGTTGACCAAGTTAGGATAGTTTGACCCCTCGGTTGGCCGTGAGTCTTCCGATGTGACTTCACCCTTTAAGAAGTACTAGAACGACCTTATTAACGAGTCTTAACTGTTAGTGGAACTATGTTGATTTTGGAGGGATTTTGGGATTTGTCTTTATGTTATCATATGAAATTCTTGGTTATTTTTTTTGTGACAATGAAAGTTATGGAATGGGTTTAGATTGGAAATTGTTTCGTGTAGGATTTTCTTTAAGGGTTATTACTTTTCATTGTTTAAATTGTCATTAAACCTATTATGGGTTTTTATTAATATGGAATGAGAATATATATGTATATATTTATATATATAGATTGTTAATTGTGAATATTTCTATTATTTCGACATTTGAGATTAGGTTATAGTATTTTATGGTATCTCTAAATGTTACTTTCGATATTTGAAGACTATGCATTGGTGGAGGTGATGAAATCTCTAAGGGTAGTTTTCGTTTAATTAATTAATTATTTAGTTAGTTAGTTATCTATTACGATTAAGATTATTATTATAGTATCAGAATGGAATGGTTTGTTAATTGGATTTGGCCGTGATTAATAAATTAACTAAATATCTAAGTACTTGTCTATATTTAATATATATACTCAGAGGTTTGAAAATGATGAATTATGGACACTAGTTCTCAACATTATGCGGTGTAAATTCAAGGATAGTTGAGAACTGGTTTCTAGAAAGTTGAGAAGAGAATTTTAGTATGGTTTGTGAAATAAAAGGAATTTCAAAACAAGTTTTAGAATATGGTTTTCAAACCCAAACATATTTGTAATTTATGACATTGCTCCACGAGTTTCGGGGACACCTGAATCGTGTGGTGCAAGGATGTGCGTTCTCAGGCTAACTACATGTCCCCTGAGTTCTGCGAGGAATGCGGCTCAGGTTGACTAAGGGTCCCTTGAGGCCTGCGAGGAATGCAGCTTGGGTGACTTTGTGTTTCCAAGGCCTGCGTGGATGTAACAGACAAGATACTTGGAATTGACGGAATATTATTGAAATTGACGGTATATTAAAGGTATTGACATAATATGAATGGGGGTACGCCTAGGCGGAGAGTGTTTTGGTTTTAAGAGGTTTAAACTAAACTAATGATTACATCTTGGTATTTTTGAGTAGAAGTTTTAATATCTATTTTCTGATTATATGAGTTAAGAATTTAAGGGTTCCAAGTTATAAGGATTTTCTACAAATCATATCTATTCTCTTAAGGAATGAATTTGTTTTACATGTGAAAGAGGGGAGGATATTTTACTTAAATCGTTAGTAAGGCTCTCGTGATTAATGCTATTTTAATAGTTTTCTCATTCTCTTACTTATTTGTAACAACTTAATTATATATATAAAGTGGAAGAACTACGTGTGGCTTGATCCCTCAGTAAGGGTACGTTGGTAACCTGGGGTCCCACCCAGGTGCAGTCGCGAACTAAAGTTACTTCTTGAACTTTCATCTAGTTGTTTGGATCTAGTTTCACTACTTTGATTTTGAATAAGTTTGGTGTCGACCTTGTCGGTGGTTTTAAAGCTCGAATGAAAACGAGGCTTGATTAAACGAATATTTATTTTTCCATTGGACAAAGTGAGAGTTGCTAAATTATGGTTGTGGCCAAGCCAGGTTTGAAATCGTTCTGGATTGATGTACGAATTGGGCCGAGTGCTTAAACTACTTATGATTGTGTTGGGTGTTAAACATTGCTTGATGGAAATTGAGAAGTTATTTTATGTTAATTATAGTGAGCATTCGTAATTTAATTCGAAACACAATAACACATGTTTATTGCCCTTAACATTTAATTTCAAAACAAATATAAGGGGTAATTAAAGAATATTGTGCAATTATATTTTTAATTGGTCAAATTGATTTAATGCTATTTTATTAACTTTGATAAATGATTTTCTACTTTTGTAGGAGTGCATGTGTGTGTGTTGTGAGAAGAATAAAAAACACATGCATAACTAGAAATAATCCCTTCAAAAGAAGGAATTGTATAAATAAATATGAAGAAGAAATGGAGTACAACCAACAAAGTGAAGCATCCAAGCAATTAACACATGCAAATGGGATGGAAGCAAGAAAGAATCAATTGAATTCACATGCTTGTGAGATGTCATCCACTCCAAAGATGCTCCAATTCAATGTCACTTGACTAAAAAGATGATGAAAGCCACAAGAAAAGGGAAAAGAATAGAAAAGAATTCAACAATGGAATTATGGCAACCTCACCAACATAGAGAAGATGAAGTGGGAGTAATGGATGTTAGGAAAATCAATGAATAACATATATTATAGGATCACTATGTTAATACACAAATTCCAAATTATAGATAGAAGCAAATATGAAAACTGTATAAATATGTAAATACAAAGTAAGTACAGAATACTGACTTTTATTGAAGATAGAGGCTTGCGTATTCGCAATGTCCTAAAGACAGAATTTCGCCTCTTCTCAGTGCTTGAAGTTCAACAGGCGTCTATCTCCCAGGATTCAACTATCTATAACCCAAGGGTCCAGCACCGGATCCTTGGATTCTGGCGAACGACGGTGTGCTTTCTCTCCAATACAATATGTAAATTTAAAGCTGTATGAAATAGATGGAAAAAGATTATTCTCATAAGGCATAGGGCTTGTGTTTTTATAATAGAACTGCACCCCTTCCAAATAGCAGTTAGTGTTTGTACCATATCTGACCCTCCACTCACACCATGACACGTGGACTCGCTTGCAAGAAGAAGATCAATCCTGCGGCTTGCATCGATAGGTCACCTGAGTAAGAATCTGTGTCCAATGCCGATTCTACCTTCAAAAACCCTAAGAGTGGTATGCTTATCGAGTGGCCTCTATGAAGAACGATCGGCATTACCTACCGATCGATGTTCACCGCCCTCAATCGGCACATGCTGACGATTCCACGGATCAACCTCGAACGCCCAGCCCAAAATATCTACAGACTCGTGTCAACCTCGAAGGACCCTCCCACAAGTCCCACATCAAAATTAAGCACCAAGAGCATACCAAATGCCTCTATAAATAGGCCCCTTCACTACAATACAAGGGGTAAGACTTTTCAGCTTGATTTTTATGCTAAATACATTGTCAGTAGCAAAAGCTCTTAAAAATAAACTTACTTTGGCATAAGAGGGTCTTAGGCTGGTTCCACACCGATTCCATAGACCTCATGGGCCTCAGCTTCTCCTTGGTTTAGGATCGACATCCTAGGACAGGAAGAATCTGCATCAAGCACTCAATCGATCTCTAGATCGTCCACATCACTTGTAAGTTGCACTCATCTCTATCTGTTCAGTTTCAGTGCCAACAGTTAGTATCAGTTATACCTGTTCAAATTCAAACGAAAAGATAAGTCCTTTGGTTTGAATCTAACTTCTACTAAAAGAAATCCGAAAATAAAAATAAAATATATTTTTTTTTATTTTCGGGCTAGGTGTATTCTTTTTATTTTCCAGAGACCCCAAGGCCCAAGGCCCAAGTCTTGATTATTTAAATATTATTATTAATCAAGCAAACCAACCATCAAGCCCATCAGCCCACCAATCTTTATTTAATTGGTGTTAAGGTTTCATGCTTATAAAGCATGTGGAACCTTTTGGTTTCTCCAATGTGGGACATTTGCTTTCAAACTTCCAACAATAGATTGTATTAAAATAGGAATGGTGGTGTTGGAATTCATCATGTTGTTCCTCCCTCTTAGCCCTATAAATAGAGAAGTCTTCAAGCTTCAAAACACACACTAAGCTCACAATCTTCTCTTGAGCTCTCTCTCCTTCCTCCAATTCTTCTAGTTTTAATTAGTTTTAGTTTTATTTTATGGGGAACTATAAGGCTAGGGAGAAAGCTTTTAATATGAGTTTGTAATTTTTATTAGTTTGATCCAAACTTAAGCTTTAATGTGAATTTGTAGTTTTTGTTCAAATGAAATTTGTAGTTTTCTTTTTAATTAATTGATGAATGTTTGATAATCTATTTCATGGGTTCAATCATGTTTTTCCCGTGTAGTAAAAACTTTCATGCTTTTAAAAGAGAAGAGAATTACTTAGATTAATAGAATTTTGACGAAGATTATTTATTGATAGTTTGTTGCTAATGGTACAAGTTATGCTTAGAATACTTCTAAAGGAAATTAAAAAGAGCTTTAATTATTTTGAACAACTACAATGGAAAATATTTTGTGGATCAAATTAATAAGAGTTGCATGCTTATGTTAAAAGTGGAACCCCAATGCCTTAGTGTTTTAATCAATTCAATTTTCTTTAAATCAAATCTTGCATAAATCTATTTCTCAATCACACTTGTTCTTTTTCATCTCTGTTATTTTATTTACACCGCTCTTTGTGGAAATGACACTCGGACTTTCGAGCTACACTACTATACGACACCTTCCCTTGGGTTTTGCAAAGTGGTACTAACACACTACTTTGGTTTTGAATGAGTTTGGTGTCGACCTTGTCAGTGGTTTTAAAGCTTGATTGAAAACGAGGCTTGATTAAACGAATATTTATTTTTCCATTGGACAAAGTGAGAGTTGCTAAATTGTGGTTGTGGCCAAGCTAGGTTTAAAACCGTTTTGGATTGATGTACGAATTGGGCCGAGTGCTTAAACTACTTATGATTGTGTTGGGTGTTAAACATTGCTTGATGGAAATTGAGAAGTTATCTTATGTTAATTATAGTGAGCATGCGTAATTTAATTCAAGTTCATTAATTGCTTTGTTATATCTCATTATTTGATTTAAGAGCTCCGCTGGTGGTTTTGTTTTGAATTATTGAAGGCCAGAGGCCTAGTTTGTAAACTACTTGAAGGTTAACCTGTGCATGCTGCTAGTTGTGGATATTAACTGTGTTTCAACATGTTGAAATTTTTTGGGGAAAGTCCAATTTACATGGGAGACTGTCGAATTTTCGATAGAAGTCAAACCCTAAAGAAACTTTGGTTTTCATTAGAAGGGCAATTTGGTCAAGTGTACTCGGCACCCGCCAGGTGTCGAACACGCACAGGGTCCAATGCAGATTCCAAAGTGGAATTTGGGTCGGGTCCTGTCATGAACAATTAATATGATTATGGTTACTACATTAATTTTGTTTGCAAGCACATTTTTTTTGTCTACTACATTAAGGGTTGCAAGGGATTTTGAATATTGTTAGGTCATAAACGATGTTGGAGTTTGCCATGACAATTTAGGAGATCATAACATTTCTGTCATGCGTAGAAAATTAGTAAATCTAATAGATATTGGTGGTGGCGGAGAGAGATTTGTATGGTCGGATGAAGATTGGCGAAATGTTGATTTATTTGGTGTTAGAGATTGTTGAGGCCCAAAAAATCCACGGTTCGGCCCAAATAAATTCTTGGCCCAATGCAATACCTTACCGAGGAGAAGCCCGATTAGGGCACGCGAAAGTTCGTCATACGCGCTTGCACACATGCCACGCCAAGCAAATAAGCAACACGTCAAGCTACAAGCTTAAGTGGGCCCAAGCCACTCAAATGCCCGGGGCTTGCTTGAGTGGGTTGTGGTATGGATGGTAATAAATCAACATGAGGCCCATTAATGGGCCGAGAAATGGAAGCCCCGAGTCGCTTGGGAGCCTCGAGACTCAAGCCCATTTCTTAGGCCCAAACATGTGGGTGAGCACAAGAGGAAGAAATAGCCCAGTCAAAATAGCCTATGAACCTTACCAAAAGCCCAAATGTTTAATGAAAATAGCCCAATCAAAAATAGCCCAATAAAAAAGTAGCCTATTGACTCAACCAAAAAAGCCCACTTACTTAATGAGCCATCTTGGCCCATACAATTACCCCAGCTGGCTGGGAGAACAAAAGCCACGAAGAGGGAGGTCTGAAGGTTTATTGAATAAAGCTGCTGGAGGTTCCAGCACATGGGGGAGCAAGTTCCAAGCAAAAATCCTTCAAGGAACCAAGGGATATTAGCACGCAAGGAGGGATGCCATCCCTTGAACCAGCATACAAACCCAGTTTCTTTCCTTCATCAAATTTGGCCACGGAAAAAGGAAGAAAGAAGATAAAGAAGATGGGTGAAAATAGAGGCTCTCCTCTGAAGCAGCCAAGGGAGGGAGCCTTGAGCCCCCAAAAGTCTCTGATTTTGTGGGATTGGGCAGAGCTAATTGTTGCCACCATAAGGTAAGTCAAGAGGGAGGAGAAGAAAGAAGGAGGAAAGCTTAGCTAGATTGGGAGGAAACCATTAGGGTTTCTTGGAGAAGAGCAAATCCCAGCAGCTATAAATAGGACCCCTCTCTACCCAACACAAGACACACTTGGGAGAGCAAGCTTCCTCTCCTACCTGCAAGCTCAGTAATTTTCGTGCTTTGCTGGTCTATCACCCTTATTCCCCTCATTTTTTCCTCTTCTGGCAGGCTGCTCAGAGTCATCGACGAGCTGCCGGAAGTGATACTCAAGTCACCCATTTCTCTCTTTCCCTCAATCTCAACCAAACCTCTCTGCAAAACCCTTTCCTCTCCTACCTTAATACCCCATCTTTCCCCTAGAAACACTTAATTTTCCCTCAGTGCTAAACTCATGTTGATTTTGCTTCCATGCCACATGCCTCTCATGCCAAGCCCAAGATTTTATCTGTAAGCATGAAGAAATTATCTGTAAGTTGCTGTTGTTTTGGTTGGTGAAGGTAACCAAAATACTTCCTAAGGCCCTGCTGCCATTTCGAAGCATTTTGGGGCTTAATTTTCGAACTCAGACAAAGGGGACAATTTCATCAGCTAAGCCCACCTGCCGCCGGAAGAAAAAGACCCCTACAGAGACTTTCTAGATGATACATTATCTCGTCACATCACTTGTTACCACATCTACTTTATATATTTCTTTATCAAGATAATGAATGATGATTTTGATTATGATGTCTTTGTGGGGAAATTGTTCATGCAACCTCTTCTGTTGGATCCACACTCTTGGTTGAAATATGTTTTTAAACTTGGAGGTGCAAATGGAAAGATATATTTTAAGGGTGGCGCACTTTTCTATCAAACATGTGTGTCTCTTAAAGAAATTGGGACAGTACAAAATGCTCATTCCACCTTTCTCAAATAACAAATTAAGTGATGGGTAGGCGAAAATGAAGATAACACCATGGTGTAATGAGATTGTTATGATTAATGATCATGATTGAGATATTTAATTGCATGATGTACTTGAATGGTGAGACATCACACCAAGTTACTTTTGTGAACATTGATTGGAGAAGATTCATCCTCATATTCGAAAATAGATTTACAGTTGACGAAATTTCGAGTGTGTATCGATGCTAGTTTTGGGCTAAATGTCCAACCACAAAGTCACATCTTTCTAAAACTCTTTCTAACCAATGAAAAGTTAACTGAACTGAAATTTAAAATAACAAATCGAGTACATGACTTGTTATACCTCAACGACATGAAGGAGCTTCCTAACAACACACTTGATAGGAAGTTAAGACCTTGGTGGAGAAATAATATATAGTAAGTGTGCATAAGAAATTAATATAATTATGGCTACTACATCAATTTTGTTTGCTACCACAGTTTTTCTGTCTACTACATTAAGGGTAACACATGATGTTGAATATTGTTAGGTTATAAATGAGGTGTGAGTTTGCAATGACAATTTGGGAGATTACAATAGTTATATCATGTGTTGAGAATCCGTAAATCATATAGATGTTGGTGGCAGGGAGAGGTTTGTATGATCGGATGAAGATTGGCGAAATGTTCATTTGTTTGGTGTTAGGTAATATCAAGATTATACCTTACCTTGTCACATCACTTGTTGTCGCATATACTTTATCTATTTCTTTAACAAGATAATAAATGATTATTTTGGTTATAACATCTTCGTGAGGAAACTTCTCAAGCATCCGCTTCTGTTGGATCTGCAATCTCAGTTCAAGTATGCTTATGAACTTAGAGCGGTAAACGGAAAGAAAGATTTTTGAGGTGTCATAGTTTTCTGTCTAATACATTAATTTTGTTTGCCGGTTTGATTTTCTAACACTTTTAAAACTATTATTTTGCTACCTTTTGAGTCATGTTTTGCATTAGTTATTGAGGACGACACTTAGTGTGAATTTTTTTTTTCTTAGCTGCGTTTTGAATCATGTTTTACTTAGAACTTTGAGGATGATAAGGAATTTCCCTGTCACAAAGAAAATACACAATAGATTTGTTGCATGAAACTAGCATGTCTGCTTGTCAACCGATTGCTACACCAATGGAAGAAAGACTCAAACTTGAGATTGATCTGAACCAGGTATCGATCAAAAAAGGTCAATATTAGAGGCTTGTTGGGAGATTGATGTATTTAGCTCACATGAGCCCTGATCTTGCATATGCCTTGAGTGTGGTCAGCCAGTACATGCATGATTCTGGCGAGCAACATATGAAGGCATTTTTTAGGATATTGTGATATTTGAAGGGGAGTTCAGGAAAAGGAATTTTGTTTACAAAGAATGGTCATCTCAAAATTGAAGGCTATACATCGGTGTACTTTACTTTTGTGGGAGTAACCTTGTTACATGGAGGAGTAAGAAGGAGAATGTGGTTGCTCGGTTTTAGTACAGAAGCTTGATATATAGCTATGGCATTGGGAATTTGTGGATCCTATGCCTTAAACTGTGTATTACAAGATTTGGGTTTTGCACCTAGTCAACCGATGAAGTTATTTTGTGATAATCAAGCTGCTCGTGATATTGCTCATAATCCAATGCATTATGATAAGACGAAACATGTTGAGGTTGATAGGTTCTTTATTAAGGAGAAGTTGGAGGATAAAATTGTTGAAGTGCCTGCAATGAGGACGGAATACCAATTGGTTGATATACTTACGAAGGTTGTATTGAGTCAGGTTTTTTCGAAGTTCTTAGACAAGTTGGCATAAGTGATTACTATGCACCAACTTGAGGGGGATTATTGACTTTTGTATTATATTTTAGGTAATTCCTTGTAATATTAGGTTTCCTAGTATAGTCCTGTATTTACTCCATGTGATATCGGATTAGGAGTGTAACCCTACGTGTATATATATATCCCTCTTTGTGAGATGAATAACACAAAACAATTTTAAACCAAATAGTATTCTTCTGCTTGTCTAATATAGATTCTCTAGCTCAAATTGAAGTATTGGAGAAGGAGAATTGGAGAAGTAGATAATAAAATATTAAAATTATGAAGATGCGACATTTGTATGAGCAATGTCAAATGGCTCTATTTTTGCAATCTTGGTTGTCTTTAAATGTCTAAGTTTGCTAAAATGTTTGTGTAAATTTTACTATGCACTATAATAAAGAATTTCAATCTTGGTTTGATATTTAAATTAATGTATTGTTCCAAATTCTTCTATATTATTTTGATTGTTCTTTGTTGCAGGGGAAGTTTATGCTTGGTTTGGTTTCTCTGCTTTTTTTTTTTTGGTTTTTTCTAGTTTAAAATTTTTTAATTTTATTGAAATGGCAAAATTGTACTTTATGCTGTTAACGTAATATATGAATCTCATAAAATAAAAACTAAATTTTACAATAATTGACGTGTCATGTCGTTAGATTATTGCAACAACTAAGATGAAGTGAAATACGGCAAATACATAGATTCTAAATGTAGAGGCTCGAGGTCCCTAGAGAACCACATGTTGTTTATTTTAAATTAATATTTAACATGTTGAGCACCATTCTTGACTTATAATTTATTATTGTTGATGCACATACTTTAAGTCGCCCATCTAGAAAAATACAATTAAAAACAAATGTAAGTCGGGCATAGCACCCATGATGGAAAAGAGGTCTCTCACGTTGGGAGGCTAGTGTATGATACCACTCAATGTCAGCCCAAAGCGGGCATAGCCAATTTTCCATTTTTGATTATGAAATCATAGGGTGCCTTTGGTAAAACTCTTATTTCACACGATCCAGGAACTTCCATAACGTTGGCTCTATTATACTCATTATAAAAAAATTAAAAAAATAGGCAAAAAGTCACTTTTGGTCCCTGTGGTTTCCTACTTTTACCACTAAGGTCCCTATGGTTTCAATTTAGTCACTTTTGCCTATGTGGTTTTCAATTCCAAGCAATTCAAGGACAATGCCCAATTTCTGTCAAATTCTTCTAACTTCCGTTACTGATTGAAGGGCATTTCGGTCCATATATGATTAAAAATTCATTCCTTTTAAAAATACTAGCCTCGTGAGCATGTGCCATTTGGTTTTTAAAAATTATTTTATTTTATTTTAGAATTAAAAAAATAATGGGTAGTCGTGTTCCCTAAAAATAGAACCAATTATCTGATTTTATTTTTAATATTAAAATATGTGGATTTGCCATATTATCCTCATTTAATTAATAATTTCAATCAAGGGCATTTTTTTGGTATTTTGAATGTTTCACCATTCTCTACCTTTTTCTTTATTTACAAATATTATTATAAAGTAGCCTCTCCGCAAGCGCTTCCGCGCCTGCGAGAGGCTTTTTTTTAAAAAATTAAAATTTATTTTAGAATTAAAAAAGATAATGGGTAGTTGTGTTCCATAAAAATAGGCCATTATCTGAATTTTCTTTTAATTTTAATTTTTTTAAATATGAAAAAGTGTGAATTTAGCATATTATCCTCATTTAATTAATAATTTCAATTCTTAATGTTTGCATTAACCAAGGGCATTTTCTAGTATTTTAAATGTTTCACCATTCTCTGCCTTATGCTTTATACTAGCCTCACCGCACGCGCTTCTGCGCTTGCGAGAGGCTTTTTTAAAAAAAATTAAATTTATTTTAGAATTACAAAAGATAATGGGTAGTTGTGTTCCATAAAAATAGGATCCATTATCTGATTTTTCTTTTAATTTTAATTTTTTTAAATATGAAAAAGTGTGAATTTACCATATTATCCTCATTTAATTAATAATTTCAATTCTTAATGTTTGCATTAACCAAGGACATTTTCTGGTATTTTGAATGTTACACTATTTTCTGCTCTTTTGCTTTATATATATAGATATATAGATTAAAGAAATGTACAATATTAATATAAATGGTTAATTTCAATTTAGTACACTAAACTATTACTCTAAAGGCACATTTACCCATGCACTCTCAATTTTAACAATCATATACCGTAAATTTTTCAATTTTTTGCAATCTAGCTCCGACGTTAACTTCACCGCCAAAATTTCCCTTAATTGCTTGAGTGGCAAGAGCCTAGGTCCCACCTATTTACTCATTGCAATGTCAGTTGAAGAGTATTTTCAAGTATTTTGTTCAAAAATGGTTTGGTATTAATGCATGTAATGTGTTCTTCATGGGTGGGAAGACACCAATTACTCGAAAATACTCTTCAACTGACATTGAAATAAGTGAATAGGTGAAACCCATGCCTAACATACAAGCAATTAACAGAAATTTTGATGGCGAAGTTAATGTTGGAACCAAATTGCAAAATTCAAAAGCTTAGGGTATGTAATCCTTAAAATTGAGAGTGCAGGAGTAAACGTGCCCTAAGGGTAAAAGTTCAAGATACTAAATTGAAATTAACCACAATCTAAAAGAGAGAAGGCTTTTTCTCCGTACCACTCCCTCTCTTCTCCCTTGGCAGCCCGCCGCCCCACCACTCTCTCCCTTTTTTCTCTCTTACCCAACCTAACACCCATAACCACCGCATTTCCTTTCTTCTCTCTCAGCATCCCACCCTCCCCACATGCACCTCTCTCTCTCTCTCTCTCTCTCGGCAACACCCTCCCATAAGAGAATATCACAACCATTGCAACCCTTGGAAAACCCATAAATGATCGTGGAATTTGCTAAACACATAAACAAAAATCACCCAAAATTGAGATTTTGTGTGCTGCGTTATGAACCAAGAATGAGGTTATTATTATAAATAAATAAATAAATAAACCAAACAAGCACATGAGAAAATTCCCCAATTTTCCAACAAAACACAAGAAATTGAAATTGAAATTGACATGAAAATGAAAATTTTCACGACATTCATTGTATTTCCCAGGAAAATCGGATCAGGAAAACACATACCAAAGCCAGTTAAAAGCTTGAAATATTTTTGAAAAATTTCAAGCTACTCCTTGGTTCCAACATATACAAACACAAACTCTATTTGACTCTTGCAAATATGAAATCGGGGCTGATGGGTGCCCAATATTTTTTATTATTTATATTTAATGTTTTTAAAAAGAAATCTTATTTTTAAAAGAAATTGGAAGTTAGAAGAATTTGACCGAAATGCCCTTCAATCAGTAAGGGAAGTTAAAAGAATTTGACAGAAATTGGGCATTGTTCGTGAATTGCTTTGGACTTGAAAACCACAAGGCAAAAATGACCAAATTGAAACTACTGGCACTTTAGGCCATCTCCAGCCATGGGCTATATCCCAAATATAGCCCTAAAATAATGCAAAACCCATCTCCAACCATGGGCTAAATAAAATTTTGGCCAAATTTGGAGGGCCACATTTGGCCCTTTAGCCCTCCAACCAGGCCACATATAGCCCACCTTTAGTCTAGGCCAAATTTTTGTGGGCCCATGCATTTGCTTTTTAAAAGCCAACAATAAAGTAAGATGATATCATAGCTGGATATATATAATAAAATATAAAGGATCCTAAAATATAGCCCTGCATGGTTGGAGATGGAAAAATTTAGCCCTGCATTATTCTTTAAAAAATTAATATTTTGGAGGGCTAAATTTTTAGCCCGGACTACATTTAGCCCTATGACTGGAGATGGCCTTAGTGGTAAAAGTGAGAGTCATGCACTGAGCAAAAGTGAATTTTTACCTATAAAAAAATACATAATTGTTAAAATTGAAAATAAATATTACTTTATAACTGAAAATTGATGCTATTAAACTGAAATTGAAGTAATAAAGATACAATATCTAGGATGGGATTCAAAATTTAAGAGAAGAAAAAAGGAAAAAGGAAAAATCGAAATTAACCTTTCACATTACCCAAAAGAAAAATCGAAAAAAGTAGACCCAAGAAGAACAGAAGAAAAAGAGGGGTTTTAGTTGAGGGAGAGAGAGGAAGAAGGCCATTTGAGATCTTCTGCTCCGAAACTTCACTATTGATTCTCAGAGCATTCTTGAACTTTCTGTCCCACCAAACACAGTGTTACGACCCGTACCCAAACGACTCACAACGACGTCGTGTTCGGCCGAAACGACGCCGGACGGCGTTGTTTCCCTCGAAGAAAAGAGGGGAGCGCAAGTGCTGGTAATTAACTGATTTTCATTTTTGCCGATTGAGAATTTTCATTCAGAAATCGATTGATTTTGACTAAAAGGAAGCGTTAAATTTTGTTTTTGCAAGCAGTTTTCATTTGTGAGAAAATTGTGCGCTTCAGAAGAGATGGAGTCAGAGCCAGAGCACACACATACTGATATTGACCAAACTGAAGAACATTGCGCGCGTCAACTGCTCTGTTTGACGGAACAACGTACTAGAGAAGAGCCACAGTACATACACATTGACCAAAATGAGTTCTCGCATAGAAGGTAAGCAAAATCTCTATCTTATTGTTTATTTTTCTTTTGCTCCTTCGTTTTTTTTTTTTTTGTTTCTAGAGAGTTAGAATTTTTAACTTGCCATGGCATTTTGCAATTGGGTTTGTGGAAATTGAAGGGCTTTGCTTGATGACTTGTCAATTTGTCTTCTGGGTTTCTCAGTTTTTCATCTTTAAGTGTTGTTAACGCAGTAATTGGCGAAGGAGACCATTCAGAGGACTGATTGCTTATTTCATTTAATTTTGAATTGAGGTTTAGGGTTTAGGGTATAAGATTATGGTTTCAAGTTAGTTTCTTTCTTGAAAATAGTATCCCTTGTGTTGCCATGGCTCAGTTAGAACTTTTACTTGCTAATCTGCTCAAGGAAAGCTTTCTATAGTTGATTTATTTTTGGGTCGATGTTTCTATAGTCGTTTGTTGTTGGTTAAAATTGGTTTTACATTCTTATTTATGACATTGTTTTGTGCGGTCATGCTAAATATTGTAAATTACTTCTCTAGTCCATGTGTAGTACAATGTTACCCAAATGTCTTCACTTCCTTACAGACCTCATCACTTGGTTAATTTTTTGGGTGGAGTTTCAGGTCATAAATACTTAGTTATTTGCATTAGCAATTTAAAATTTAAATATATAACAAGTTTTCTTTCTATCTGTCTTTTTTGTTGTTGTTGGTAGACACAAGACACAGAAGGAGGAAGATATTGCTATATGTGAATGCAAGTATGATGAACATGATCCTGAAAGTGCATGTGGGGAGAGGTGCTTGAATGTACTTACCAGCACAGAATGCACTCCAGGATATTGCCCTTGTGGTGTCTATTGCAAGAATCAGGTAAATCTTTCTCTCTCTCTCTCTCTCTCTCTCTCTCTCTCTCTCTCTCTCTCTCTCTCTCTCTCTCTTGTCTCCCACCTCATCCATAAGAGTTTGTGAATATGGATGCGTGTTTCTTGTATTTATTTCCTCCAGTTCTTTTTTCCCTGCTCATACATAAGCCTCCATGGTGTGGCCATGTGTTAATCATAATTTTGATGGTAAAAAATTGTAATACTTTTACTAATTTGTATTTTATTTTATTTTCAAAATGAGTTTGTATATGCCAATTCATATTATACTCTTGTGATGTTTATCACAATTATTGTTTTTGGTTGTGTTGTGCTTACCCGGTTTTCTTCTATAAAAAACGTTCAATTCTTTACAGAAAAGGATAAAATGTTATACATACACATGCATGCACTCCACTGCCTGTTACTAATAATTTTATTCTCACGTATATATGTGTGTACATGAAAGTTGTCTTTGCTGTCTTTATGTGGTTGTCTATGGTTTGGAAATTAGGGTTTGGCATGGAATTTAGGGTTTGTAAACTTTTATGGTTCAAAAGGGTATAGGTTGGCATATAGATGGAAATTCTGAACGATGGATACTTTTATGGGTTCTCCGGCTATTTGTATGGGATTTTTGTTTTTTTTGGCCAGTAATAAGCTTTTAGATTGAAAATATAAGATCACAATATTGGCATTTTATGATGAATAAGTAAAAACAATAGGGGCTGGTTGTGGAGTAGCAAAGAGAGTGCATCACTGTATAGGATTGGTAGTGCCTGCATATGTTTGAGATGAATTAATCATTTTTCTTCATAGTGATAAGGAAATGGACAGAAGTGATTTGCTGTTGACAACCTTAGGTTTTCCCGAGCATGATCCAAGTTATAGAAAATATTATTTTGTGCTTATGAAAATGAAAGGCCTATCATTGGGAAACAACTCAGTATATCATTTCCATGGAACATGTGCTATGGGTGAAAAGATGAATTGAAGGGTGAATCACCTATGACCATAGCAATCACTTCTTAAAAATCTTGTTGATTCTACTTTTGAGCCTTTCAAGATGATTTGGAAGTTTTGTGTCTGTACTAATGTGATTTTATTTTGGCGTGTTATCCATGGGAAAACTAATGCATGTGAGATACTCTAAAGAAGAAGACCAAATGCTTGCTCATTGCCTTATTGGCCCACTTTGTGCTTTTCTAATGCATGTGGTGTACTCTATTTGTCTTCTTACCTTTAATCCATAAATTTTTAATATTTCGAAAAGACAATCATTATGGTGGTAAGACCATGGTTGTCACTAGACGTGAGAGTTTTCTACCAAATGCGAGGCAAGTTCGTTTTGATAACAACATGATATTATTTGTAACAAAAGGATTTTTAAAGGTGGGTGGGGAGAATTACATGGGGTTGGCAATGACACTTATCTTCAATGTTTCTCTTTCATGGTCGCATCAATAACTTATCTTCATTTCTTTAAAACATTCTTTTTGCTGTATTATAGTTGCTTTTCTTTTTCCTGAAAGTATCGGGATAATGATGTACTTAGTGTGAGTTTAAGATACTATGAATCTTCAAACCCTGTTCAAATTCTGTGAAACTATTATTTACCATATTTGATGTCTCATTTATTTGCTGTCAACAGAGATTTCAGAAATGTGAGTATGCCAAGACAAAGTTGTTTAGAACGGAAGGTCGTGGGTGGGGTCTTTTAGCAAATGAGAATATAAAGGTAATACCTTACTAATTTATCTTGATCTGTTACAACTGTAAACTGGCATCTTGTTCTGTTATTTATCTTTGGCACTTTTGTTTGGCTCCACTGAGAACATTGAAGCTTTATATGTCTATGATTGAACTATAAATCATTTATTTATAGTTTGTTTATCTGTTGAGTGAATTTTTAATCTCTTGTAAGCCTTTTAATTTGCTCTGTACAATGCAGGCAGGGCAATTTATCATCGAGTACTGTGGAGAAGTGATATCATGGAAAGAAGCAAAGCAAAGATCTCAAGCTTATGAAATTCAAGGTGATTTAATAGACTTATGAAATATATGTTTGTATTTATTTTGAAACTGTGTTCAACGTTTGTGCCTTGGTGCAGGTCTCAGGGATGCATTTATTATTTCTCTCAATGCCTCTGAGTCTATTGATGCCACTGAAAAGGGAAGCCTTGCTCGATTTATAAATCATTCATGGTGAGCCACATCAGGCGGAATCTAATTTGGGGAAATGAAATATCTTTAGAACGACTAGCTGTTATCTCTTGTTTCTTTCTTACTTTCCTTTAGTTGAGAATGAGTTACAATACTTTAATGTTTTCAGCAAACCAAATTGTGAGACAAGAAAGTGGAATGTGTTGGGGGAAATTAGGGTTGGAATATTTGCAAAACAAGATATATTGGATGGAACTGAGTTGGCATACGACTACAATTTTGAATGGTATGGGGGTGCTAAGGTTCGCTGCCTCTGTGGTGCGCCGAGCTGTTCAGGATTTCTTGGGGCAAAATCTCGTGGTTTTCAGGTAATCATTTATTGAAAGATGAAAAAATGTGTCAGTTTGATCTGTGTTATACAAGTTGCATAGCTCCACATTACCTGTTTCCCTATTATAAAATTGTCTGGATATTGTATTGCACTGCCCTAGAACTAGCTGATATCTCAACTTTAAAGGGGCTGTTATCTAGGAGGTTGGTGAAACTCACAATTGAATGAAATAGAAAATTAAACATCTTGCCTTGGATGCATAATGCCAGTGCCTTAATCTTTCAAGTTAACTTTTTGTTTTTGTTTTTATTTTTGTGAGCATGATCCCATTGTTAGTTTTGAAATCCTTTGCCTAATGACCTTTCTTTGGAAGCTATCAACTCTAAGGATCATAAGTACCGATTTTATAGTGTAAAATGGTTTTAGGGATTTGTAGTGTCCATTGGTTTGCAATCGTCCTACAAACTTATATGAGGATTTGTGTCCGAAGGCATAGTGCTCAGAGTTTAGAGGCTTTGTCTCACTCAGCGAAAAGAAAACAAAAGCTTAAACTTAAACATTTTAATTGTAGGCTCTCCTCCCAGAGACACAACCTGAAAATGCCTTAGGCATACAAGTGTTTTGCAGAAATTCTCAAAGGCCTAAGCCTTTTTGTTGAGGTGTATGCTGTATAAAACTCGTGTCACTTTTTGTTGACCAGTTGCTATTTTCATTTTTCTTGATGCTAATAAAGAAAAAAGGGTTTTCCAGAGATCAAGATACTTCGTTTAGGCTCTTAAATAAGAAAATTTATATAAGTTAGGTGTTTGGCAGGAGAGAAATATGGTTTCCTGTACTTTTCTGCTTCGGCAAGACTACTAACAACCTGATGAATAAAATTTTATGGTCGATCATGGGCCAGTTTATTGGGTTTCTTAAATGGTTTTGACTTTTGCCAAATTCGGGACTCAAATTGGGTTGTTTTTAACATGTTGGAATGGACTAAATGTGGGGTTGTCTATTGTGTTTAATGGGTTTCTCATGGACTGCTAAAAGCGTGACTTTAAAATAAGGGAGCTTCTAAATGCACTCTTCGATTTGATCAGTGCACTCTAAGCTTTAATAACTTTTTTAATCACCATTGTAACCTTTGCAATGACTAAAACGAACTTAATACAGTTCTAAAGGGTTTCCAATTACCATAGCTCACACCCAAGCTTATACCCACCCTACCATCAAGTCCCAAACAAAAACCCTCTCACCAGCTTCAGAATCATTTTTTTCTCACTCCATAAACCCCAATCATATTAATTCGACCCATATTGAGTTTCCTTGGTTGGAGCATCAAATCATCATTTATGACGAGTCAGTGAGGATGGAAAGGTATGTTATTTGCCACATTAGTTGAGTTTTATTTATTTATCGTTCTTTTGTGCTACTAAAAACGGGGCTCATGTTTTGTTCGGCTAACCAGAGCTGAGCACCAAATGTACAGTGTGGTTATGTGTGGCCAAAAAATGTTCCTCAAGTGCTGCCGAATATGGCTGCATTGTACATTTGGTGCGTGACTAAAATTGGCTGCACATCAACATGAAAGTGGAGCCAATAATAGCCTCAGAGTTTTCTCTATGTGATGTATTCTCTAAATAGGACACTAACAAAATTCTTCATGTAAGCTTTCTTTCTCTAATGCAGGGGGAAACTTCTTCTCGAGGTAGTGGGGTTGGCTCAGAATGTGCGATGGACTACACGAGTGAATTTACAATGAATGAGGTAACTAAATTTTTTGCTAAATTGCCAGTTGGCTTTTTTGTTAAATCGCCAACCAGCTTTATCGTTAAGTTGCTGACTGACTTGATCATTAAATAGCTTTGGTGTTTGGTCAAAATTTCCTTTGCACCAACATGGAAGTGCTGCCAATAATGACTGTAAAGTTTTCTCCTGTAACGTATTCTTGAACTGAATACTAACAGAATTCTTCATTCAAACTTGTTTTTGCTAATGCAGGTTGATAATTCTACTCGAGATAGTGGGGTTAGCTCGGAATGTGTGATGGATTACACAAGTGAATTTACTACTTATGAGGTTACAAACTTGATCGTTAAATAGCTTTGGTCCCAATAAAAGTCATACGTATATTTTGGATACTTACACACTAGTTTCTCTTGTTTTATAGATATTCAAGACTAGAGAGTCCTTAATGCAGTGGGCTCGTGAGGCTGGAAAGAGAAATGGGTTTGTTATTGTGACAATACGATCTGATTTGGGGGGTAAGAGTATGAAACCAAGAGTTACATTAGGCTGTGAGAGGGGTGGAAGATTTAAGGAGAAGAAAACTAAAGTCAATAAGGGTGCTAAAAAAAGATGTGGGACTGGCACGAAGAAGTGTGGGTGCCCTTTCACATTGAAGGGGGAAAAGTTGGCAAGTGGCAATGGATGGATGCTGAAGGTCGTATGTGGAGTGCACAACCATGCATCAACTGAGTATTCTGAGGGGCGTTCATATGCAGGGAGGTTGTCGGAGCAGGAGACTTCACTCTTGATAGACTTGTCAAAGAGTTTAGTACGGCCCAAAGAAATCCTGAGCACTTTGAAGCAAAGGGATGAACTCAATGCTACAACCATAAGAACGATCTACAATGCACGCCAAAGGCAAAGAGTTAAAGAGAAGGCAGGGAGATCTCAAATGCAACAACTTTTATGTAAGTTGAATGAGCATGACTATGTTGAGTGGCATAGGAGTTGCCCTATGTCTGGTAATGTGCTGGACTTGTTTTGGGCACACCCTGTGAGTTTGGAGTTGTTGCGTGCATTTCCAACCATTTTGATGATGGATTGCACGTACAAGACTAATAGGTATCATTATCCCCTACTAGAGGTTGTAGGCATCACATCAACTGATATTACATTCTCAGTTGCATTTGTGTTTTTGGATTCTGAAAAAGAAGATAACTATATATGGGCGTTAAGCAGATTGCGTGGTGTGATGGTGGAGTGCGCTATGCCAAATGTTATTGTCACTGACCTGGATTTGCCATTGATGAGAGCCGTTGAGGTAGTATTCCCTACAGCTAGACACCTTTTATGCAAATGGCATATTAATAAGAATGTGCTGTCCAAATGCAAAAACTTGTTTGAGTCCAAGGAAAAGTGGGATAGATTTATAATGAAGTGGAATGTACTTGTGACATCTCCTACGGAAAGTGATTACAAACGGGAGCTAGCAGTGTTACAGAGCGAATTTAGTATGTACACTGAGGTCATGGAGTATGTTATAAACACATGGTTGAATCCTTTGAAGGACAGATTTGTGTCAGCTTGGACGGACATGATTATGCATTTTGGTAACGTTACATCAAACAGGTAATTCTTGAAGTTATAATATAATTAGTCATGCAATATTACATCACTGGTTTAATATGAATTTGTGTTAACCTGTTGTATTTTTTTATGATTTAATAGGGCTGAGGGTGCACATTCCAAGCTTAAGAGGGAACTTGGTTTGAGTCAGGGGAATTTTGAGGGTTCTTTTGAAAATATACACTCTCTCATCGAGTTACAACACATTGACATAAAGACATCTTTTGATAAGTGTTCGACAGTCGTGCAACATAACTTCAAGTCTTCAGAATTCAAATATTTGAGAGGAGTTGTTTCTATTTTTGCATTGGAGAAGGTGTCATCTCAGTCCAAGCTAGCCGCCTCAATTGGTGTTGATGCTTTGGCATGTGGTTGTGTCATACGCCGTACCCATGGTCTACCTTGTGCCCATGAGATTGCAGAATACAAGAGGGATTGTAGGCCAATTCCTCTCGAGTCTCTTGACCCCCATTGGATGAAACTTGATTTACTGCCTCCTAGTTCTATTCAGGATTCCATGGATGTGAATGAGTTTCCGGAGTTGAAGTTGCTTCACCAGTACTTTCTGGAGGCAAATAAAGACAATAGGTTGATGCTAAGGAAAAGAGTGAGAGAACTTGTAGCACCTTATACAACTACTCTTGTTGAACCAGGAATAAAGTCTAGATTACGAGGTCAATTGAAGGAGAAAATTGATATGTCCAGTCGACGAGACCCATATGCATTTGAATTGAGATCTCCATCTGTGGATAGTCACTCACCTAGCTTCACAGGTGATACAATGGATGTTCCGCAAAATTTTACACATAAGAAAACGGAGCGAACGAAGGAGAAGGTAATAAAGATAACCCATTACTAAATTGAAGATTTTATAGTTACCCATTTATACATAACAATTTATATTCATACAGGTGTACCGGACATTGACGGTGAAAGGTATTTTGTATATTGATGCATTCCCAGTTGGATTGAGGCCCTTTATTCAGCAAGTCAAGGATGTATGTCATGATGGTCACTGCGGGTTTAGGGCAGTTGCTGATTTAGTGGGATTGGGTGAGAATGGATACTTGCAAGTGCGTAATGACTTGCTTACTGAGTTGTCTTCATATTCTGCGCATTATGGCGAGTTGTATGGCACCACAGACAGAGTTCGTGAGTTAGCACAGATACTATCATTCTTTGATGAGGGTAGAGCGCCATTTGACAGATGGATGACGATGCCTGACATGGGTCATCTTATAGCGTCATGTTATAAGGTTGTACTTTTCCACTTGTCAGCTACTCAGTGCCTTACGTTCCTGCCGCTTCGATCAGCACCAGTTCCTTTGCCAACACGTAGACACATTGCCATTGGTTTTATGAATGACTGTCATTGCGTGGAGGTATGATAGCAATAATTTATGATGTGTGCGGTTTTATTGTAGAAAGACATTTTAGATTAATGTAACATATGTTTCTTGTAGGTGTTCTTAAGGCCAGGGCATCCTGTGCCTCCTGTTGCATCTGATTGGATCAGATGTCATACGCCAGCAGCACAAGGATGGGACTCTTTGTATACTAGTTGTATTTCACGCTTCAAATCTCTTGTCAGCTCGGACCAAATCTGACTTGGTCAGGTGTATGTCACAAGTTCAAACTGTCTCAGAACACGCTGAGGATGGTAAGGTTAGATCACATAAATGCACCCGAAAAGAAGGAGAGGTGATGAAGTGGATGTTGCTCCCAAATCCCACCATAAGGAACCCAAATTACCTACACAAATAATGGCAACCAATATTTGAAATGATATACATACTTAAAGGGAAAGTGATAAACCTAATAGTATGGACAGAGGACGTCTCATACCTCATCAATTACGAAAGCATCCAACTCCTCTCTTATGCTGCAAATCATTCATAGTGGCAGCTTTGACAATATCCAATGACACACAAGCGGTTTGTCTGAGATATGGTTCATGTTACAACATGTCTCAAAGAGCAAATAAGCTTACATTCTCACACCTCTAAAAGCTTCGAGTGTCCCGCTGTCTGTCTAATACCACATCTGGTTACGTGCCCCAAATGTAAATACATGTAGTTGGGGGACGCAATTCCCCATAATTGCCATCTCATCTCACCGAACTCCATAAGCATATGAAACTAGATTATGCACACTCGTGTACCACTCTTATCAGTGAAGATTGTACATCTCAACATACAACAAATATGCTCTCGTATCCTGATTGTGCACATATCAGCACAACTGAGAATAAATGAAAATCCTCTAAAACTCTACATTAATTTCTATTGGTCCCTCAATCAGTTGTGATTTGAAATATAAAATCTGCATACTTCCAACTAATTTCTCTACGTTGTACGGTTTTTCCTGTCCTATGTATTTTTAATTCTGTCCTTGTTTTGTAGGGCAGGTTTTTTCCCATCTGATTTCATTTAAATTCTTTGCAGTTAGCATTCTGCATTCATAGGATTTCTGGTGTGCGTTTGCTGTTATTTTACATTTGCTCAAGATATTGTTTTGCTTCTGACTATTTATTAGTAGCAGTTATAATTGTACATCTTTAGAATTTCCGGTGTGTTTGATGTTAACTTTCTTTTGTTCAATAATATTATTCATCACGGTGTTTAATGTTATGCAACTTTTTCCAAACAGGAGGATACTTACCTATGGGAAGACGATGATGACAGGTAACGTTTATGCGTATACCTTAATGCATTTGTCTTTAAAAGTTTCGTTTTGTGCCGAAGTGATCTACTGCAAGCACTTGCTTGTAATTTGGTTATTAGTTTCATATTTTAGTTATTACCCTACTAAATTTTGTTCCCTTTGGTCTAGTTCATCTTGATTGTGTAAGAGGTTACCAATAATTGGCAATCTAGCACTGACATTTCTTTGAAGCTGTCGTGTTCTTGTGCCCTGACACAATGCTTGACCCTGCACGTGGTCGTGTGTGTATTTTCTCAACACTTCATCACCACTTTCCCAATACTTTCCTGACCAAGTTGAGGCGAAATTATAATATTTTTCTTAAGAAATTGTAAGAAACTTAGAGGATGTTATGTATGTTAATGGGAGTCTTTGGATCCAAAGTTATGGTGGGCTGCTTATGGATCTACACACAAAATTCAAGCCTTAGCTACAAGTTGACTTAGCCAACCTTGTCTCAGTGTTCGGAGATATATTTGAGTGCTTATTCTCTTATGTTATTGTTATTTTTATGTTAATATTACTATACTACTTAGGGGGCTAAGACGTAAGTGTGTTTTATTATTGGATTGGATTTATTCTGATGTAATGCTTTATGTTGAGTTAGGACTTTGGTTTTACATGCTTTCAATGAAATTTTTGACCATTAACTTTAGATGAATTAGTTACAAACTAATTATTCATGCATAGAGATGAAACTAAATTTTAAAACCCCAAAACCATATTCACTTACTTTCTGTATTCATGGTGTGTGGTATCTTAATTTGGTAAAATTCGTAATGAGTGATGTAGTGTTATGTTGCATGTTGGTGTCTACTTCATAGTTTATAATTCTCTTCTTTTATAATTTTTTTTAATCATCAGTAGTTCTATAGTTTGCATATTTTGCCTTGTCCATCTCTTTATGTACCTTTTCTCTTCTTTAATAAAATATGTTGTGTTTCCTACAAAATGTAACTAGTTTTACCTTGCTTAACTCTTCAGCAATTTAAGACATTAACTGATCTACATGGAAAGAAAGAAATCTTCAAATGAGTTAAGTTTTGTAGAAGACTTCATGAATCAGATGAGTGGATCAGTTGCAAGTAGTTTCCACTTCTCTGGTGGGGCTGGTGATCTTGTTAATTTCAGCAAACACGTCTTAGGTTTTGTTTTCCATTTTGTGGCCTATGTGATTGAAAGGTGTAGGTTTATGATGCAGTTTTATGTCGAGTATATCTTTAATATCAAACTAAAATCTTTCGAAAAATTGCACACCCACTCTCATGTACACATGCATATTTAGAGATCTTATGTAGACTTGTGCATTCCTTTTTATGATTTATCTGTCATACTTGAGTTATATTTAACTGCCTGTTGGTGTCAGGTATTCAGTTGAGAAAATTCCGCTCTATGATTCTGCAGAGGATGAGCCTTCCTCGAGGCTCTTCAAGACTGTCAACTCCCCAAGTTCTGAATTTGATGTTGATGGGATGATGATCAATGTCAATGTGGATTCTGGACATCAGTTGATGTCTACTGCTCTTGTTGTGCAATCACTTGATTCTGTTCCAATGGAGGGTGTAGTTATGGAGGTAAAAACAGAAGTGAGTGAGGAGAGGAAACTTTATTCACAAGAAAATCAACCACCTTTTTCAAGAAAGAATGCAATGATATCTCGTATCCGCAGTAATACTGCATGTCGTAACTATCACATTGGATCAGGATCCATGCCAAACAAAAGATCAAAACAATACTCTAATGGAAAGGTGAAACATGGTGCACAAAAGCAAGTTGACGCCAAGTCTTTTGCTTCGCTTTTAGCATCAAGGGAAGCACAAGAGGAAATTTTAAAATATGAGGTATTTGTCTTTTCATTTTTTTATTAATCTGTTCTATATATAGATGTGTATGTCTTATAACATTCAGCAGACCAAAATGCGATATTATTAATAATTATCAGCTCATCTATATAATCATCTAAGCTTAGTTGGTATACATACGTTTTATTTTCAGTTTAAAATTATGTATAAATCTAATGACCAATAAAATACCCCAGCAGTTAAAAGTAGCCATAATATAGTTTATACTTAATATATCAAGCAAGCATACCTTATCTCGTGTGATGTTAGCCAAAACAAAAAAAAAACAAACAAGATTGATAGCATATGATAGTAAAAGAGCATGTGATTTTTGGTGTGACCATCTAAGGTAGTACTGTCCATTATTTCACAAACCTTATATTAAAAAGATATTGGGTTAAGGTAGTAAAATACTGTATAATTAGAAAAGAGAGATCTGGAGCTGCCCAATAGATAAATTAGAAAAATTCCTGCAGCACACCGCCCTTTGGCATCACACTGAAGGTGCCTTGAAATCTCTCCAAGCCAACCTGTGTTTTCACACATTAGCAGGAATATAATTTACTTAATGGAATATCATTTATTTATTTTGTATAAATTTTTAATCTTCAATCCCAATTTCGTGTACATAAAAGTTGTATATAACAACATTTGTGCCTGAAGTATTTTCCTATGTCATTGTACGCTATTATACTGTTTAATATTTCAACTGAAATGATTTTATTATATGCTATTAGCGCCTGGCACATGATTTTATTGTTACTATTGTTATCAAATTGTTGACGTTGAAAACTTTCTTCAGTGTATGAAAAATGATGCTGCCACTCATCTTGAATCTTTATACAATGAGATACGACCTGCCATTGAAGAACATGAAAGGGACAGCCAAGACAGCGTAGCTACCAGCGTAGCTGAGAAGTGGATTGAAGCCTGCTGCTTGAAACTGAAGGCAGAATTCGACCTTTATTCTTCCATTGTTAAAAGCATTGCCTGCACTCCACGAAGGGGCCAAGCTGAACCTTATGATGGCAACAATGAGAATGAAATCAATTACCTGCAGAGCTGATCTTTGTTCTCAGCTCGTTCATTGGTTTGGAACAGATACATTTGGATAAAGCTGCATCAGATCGAATTGTAACCGTTCAGTCTATTTTAGAATCATTAGATTTACACCATGGTTCTGGGATTACTGTTCCATGTTTAGTATTTTGATGTATTTCTAGAGATCTTTCTTTAAAAAGAAAATTATTCGGGTTTCTTGGTATGTTTGGACTGCATAATGCTTTAACTAAGAAATGAAAAAAGGGTTACAATACAAACACCCATTTTTCAAATTGCGTTTTTACAATGTGAAATGGTGCTTTTTCTTTTGGGTTAACTGTCAATCTATCTTCTGAACTTGTACCCTACTTTCAATTTGCACTTTGACCTTTTTTTTCTTGAAAATTAAGGATACGAATTATTTTTTATCGCCAATACCCCCCTACTGTCTAAACTTTTTGACATCCAATAGTCCGTCAAATTGTCATTGTTCAAAAGGTAGTTTCATCTCTCCACCCTAATAACTCCACGCAGCCCCTTTTCCAATCACACAAGTCGTCGATTTAAAGAGAAATAAGAAAGACAAAAGTCACTGAAGGGTCAATTTGCACGACCATTACTAAAGTAAGGTTTGTTTTGGGGAAGAGGAGATTCGACGATTCAGCACTGAACATATTATTTGAAGACTGAGGGTTTCAAATCGGTGAGATTCTTGAATACGGGCTTTGTGGATTCAACGAAATATGGCTCCGATTATGCGTAGCAGTGGTCGTCCTCCAAAGTAAAGTAAGTCTTTTTTTTTTTTTTTTTTTTCTCTTTTTGAATCATTGTGGTCCAATGGTGTTGATAGAATAGTGTTTCTTATCTTCCTTCTGTAAAGTAGTTTGGCTCAAATTCTTCATTTTTGGTTTGGATGATATTCCTTTATGAAAAGGAAATATATTTGTGGTCCCAAGGGTAGTGCATGTGATTTGTCTATGCTTGGTCTATAACTTTTGGTTTTGTCTAATGTGAGCAAGTTTTTGTTATGTCAAAAGTAAATGTGTTGTTATGGCTGTAAATATAAGTTGTTGGTGACATTAAGTGTGGTTTATATATATATATATATATTATTTCTGCCTTTGTAGCTGATCCAAATAACTTCACTATGGAGATTCACCATGGAAGGAATTTTAAAAAGGGGAAATATTTGGGTGGTAGGGTATAATGGATAGATAACTGTATTGGGGATCATTTTTCAATGTTGAATATGTATGACATTGCTACAGCACTCGAATACAACCAGTTTAAAACTTGTTTTCACTATAGGTTCAAAATTTGTACCTCTCACATAAGCCAGAACACCCCACCCCCCGTTAGAGTGTCAAGCATCTGCATCTACACCTACATTTCACTTTTATGGTTCGGTTCATCCAAATTTACACCAAATTGATGTAGAAGCTGATGTGAATACTTCATATTGTGGTTAGTGGGGTGATAGTTGGAATAATTTGTAGAGTTATTAGGGTGGAGAGACGAAACTACCCAAACAGTGACAATTTGACGGACTATTGGATGTCAAAGAGTTGATTTAGACGGTAAGGGGGAATTGGAGATAAAAAATTATTTGTATCCTTAATTTTCCAGAAAAAAAAGGTTAGGGTGCAAATTAAAAGTTAGGGGTGGGCATGGTACAGGATGACACGGGATGAAGGTCATCTCGATGTCAATCCCGGATAGGGGAATTGGGATAGAATGACACGAGATGAGAGTTTTTGAGAACATGTTCAAACCATACCAGACCCAAACGGGATTGGTATGATTCAGTATCAATGTTGATACCGTAAAAGAATCCTGCAAAAATTCAGAAATCTTGCAATTTTTATAAATCAAGTATGATACAAAGTTTACAAACAATCAAGATTCAATAGTCTTGTTCAAGAGATGCCAAATTTTATGATACATTGAATACATTCACATTGGCTTCCACCTGTTTTATAGACTTTGGAGAAGATTGGAGAGAGAGAGAGAGAGAGAGAGAGAGAGAGAGAGAGAGAGAGAGAGAGAGAGAGAGAGAGAGGAGGAGGAGGAGGAGGAGGAGGAGGAGAAGAAGAAGAAGAAAAGAGAAGAATAGAGGGAAGGAAAGGAGAAGAGAAGGGAGAAGAATAGATAGAATAGAGGTAAGCAAAGGAGAAGATAATGGATACGGAGAAAACAAAGTTGGAGTCGAAATGTTCGTGGGAGAGGAGAAATCTGAAATTGGGATTTATTATTTACCTGGTACTGTTCAGTAAGGTATGGCACCAAATGGGATCACAAATCTAGAACCGTTGTCGTGCCAAACAGTAACGGGATGACACGATATCATCCCGTTTACACTTCAACACCAAATGGGATGGCACGAGATTGGCACGGTTTGGCACGGTTTCAGTATTCCGGTTTTGATGCCCACCCTATTGAAAGTAGAGTACAAGTTCAGGGGGTAGATTGACAGTTAAACATTTTCTTTTTGCAAATGATGTGGAAGCTTATGAAAACGGGGAAGATGATTTTCTATATTTATGTATTGGAAGGTATGCTTGATTGCTTGGAAAGCATTTTCCAAGTACCCCAAAAAAGAACGCTCTTCTCATGGATTCTTCGTTTTCCTTTCGATTTACCCCTTGCTATTAGAGTGAATTGCTGCCTATGTTATTACTATACGGTGTACAGTTTATGGATAAAATATGTATCATAGGATTCTTAGCAATCCAACCTTTTGAACCTTCCAATTTTGATGAGGCCTACTCCACCTCACCAAGGCGACAAATGATCAGAGAGAACAACATGATCCAGAAATTGCTGATAACGAGTCGGAGAGAACGACATTATCCAGATATCAGGTGGGCAACTTCTAATACAATAGGATAGGAGGGCTAGCATACATAACTGAGAGCATCCAAGCTTGTTTCCCAGGCAATGAGATACAAACATTGATCACTTGGTCAACTTTACTAACCCATCAATCTTTAATCCATCATCATTCCAAAGAGGCCAAATTCAAAAACTTAGTTGTAACGGGTTTTAATACCCAATCTCCTTACACGATTGATCACGTGATGAAAGATGCATAGAGAAAAGAGTATAAGACCCGTCACATGCAAGTTTTTCTCTTTGAATAGTGCTTCAATTTGGTATTTCTCAAAATTTCTCAGGCTCCAACCTCCAAGTCTAGGCATATATCATAAGGGGAATGCTAGTAACCTTCTCTCTAACCTTCTCCTTTGGACCTTCTTCATTTTTTGCTTAACATGTGTCATTCTCCTTACAATTAAAACAATGTCAGTAATATATCGGGGAATGCTAGCAACCTTCTCTCTAACCTTCTCCTTTGGACCTTCTCCATTTTACTCATGACATGTGTCACTTTCCATACACTTAAAACAATGTTATAAATGCATCACACAAGCTAAATTTTGTTTTCCAAGTTTACCCTTATTAAATACAATGAATTTTTTTTTACAACTTTCTTACCACCTTATTATAAATAAATAAATAAAAGAAAAAAACATCAGTTTATTTTTTGTGTTTTCTTTTTTTTAGTGAGAACTTTTTTTTAATTACAAAAGAAGTTCATGCTATGCTAGGTCAACAATTTATTAGTACAATCTATATTCTTTGGAAGAACGAAAAGCATATTTTTTAAATATATAAAAACCTACGTTTTTTCTTATTTAGTTTTTTAATATGGTGGAAAGAAAGTTATGCAAGGACTGAAGGTTTTATTAGCAACATATGTATTCTATGAAAAAACAAAAATCAAAGAGGTTTTTTTATTATATTAAAACCTTTTTTTTTTCTTATTTAACTTTGTAATAAGGTGGAAAGAAAGTTGTTAAGATACTAGGTTGTTGTAAAACAGAAAACAACACATTCAATAAGGGTTAATTTGGAAAAGAAAAATTAGCTTGTGTGATGCATTGATGACATTATTTTAAGTGTAAGAAAAATAACACATGTCAAGAGGAAAATGGAGAAAGTCCAAAAGAGAAGGTTAGAGAGAAGGTTGCTAGCATTCCTCATATCATAATACCCCTCGAAAGTCTGAAGAGTCGGTATATCATCCCCTCTCTTTCTTGGGGTTGTCTTGTCTGATTCTGCTGACTAATGTGGCATGTGGACCCTACTCCTGTCCTGGCTCCACCAATGACGCGTGGGTCCCTCCCCGTGTGTGAAGTATTCCACTGCACACTCTTTTCCTCTCCCCAAGCGCTTTTTGTGGCAGGTCCAACTGAAATTAGGTAGGCCTAAACTTATTAATCCATTGCCGTCTTTTTTTATTTTAGGGTTATTCGCAGCAATGGTCCCTCAACTATACCCATAGTTACACTTTGGTCCATCAATTCAATTATTAGTTGCGGGGGTCACTCAACTCTGTGTTCCGTTGCACCAGTAGTCCTTCCGTCAAGTCTGTTACTTTTTCTGTCAAAAGTGAGGGTAAATTCGGAAATTCATGATGCTTTCCTAAAAACATTTTAAAACCTAAAAAAGACACGGGCCTAGAACTCCTCGACGTCGTCGTTTCGGGGAATGGGTTTGTGGCGTCTTCGTCTTCGTCTTCATCGTCGGCTTTTGGTATAGGGATGATCCGAGATGTGGGAGAGAAAAGAGACTCGTAGTCGTACAATGGCTTCAATGAGGCTCTGGGTGAGGAGGCCTCCACTATTATCTTATTCTCCACTTCCCTAGGCTCTGGGTGAGCAAGAATCATGAGGTATCGTCCTAGCAGCCTCTGGCTCTGGTCTGGTACCATAATAACAAGGGAAACTAAAGAAAACAATTTGAGTGGGTTTGGCAGAGATATGGTTTGGGGAGTGTGAATGAATTTTGTTATCAATTTGATGGGTTTGGGTTCATGGTTTCGAGCGGATGAGTGGGGGCAACTAAAGAAAACAATTTGAGTGGTTTGGCAGAGATATGGTTTGGGGAGTGTGAATGAATTTTGTTATCAATTTGATGGGTTTGGGTTCATGGTTTCAAGCGGATGAATGGGGGCATCTGCACCCAGTGAGCCTTAGCTGGCTCCGTCCCTGTGGCTGCGCACATGAGCAGCTATGCAAGGGAAATGGAAGGCGTGTTGCTCTGCAAAAGTCCCCACAGAAAACGGCCCGATGTGGAATATTGGCGGGGTTTGATGATTTGGAACGCAAGAACCATCGCTTATGGCTTTGATTGCAGATGGCTCGAGTGCTTGGAAGGTGTTTGTTATAATTCCCTGTGATTTTGGAAGACGAACAGCTTCTGTTACCGAAAATTTTGAATTTTAGCTTCGCCGCAGTGCATACTCGTCTTTGCTCAACAGCTCGTTAAACCCTCAAATGGGTTTTCTTAGAAGTGCTTCGAAGACCCTGAAGTCATCCAAGTACTTGCCTTTGTTGCAAACCAACTCTAAATTCAGCCCAATATCTAGTCTTTCCAGACGGAACCCACTTTATAGTGAATTCAGTTATGGCCATTTTGGATTGAGAGATTGAAGAAGGAGATTGGGAGATTGGGGTTGGTTTGGTTTGGATCAGATGAGATGAGGTTGATGTAAGAGGAGGATGTGGCAGAGGTTTTAGAAGGTGTGGAAGTTGTGAGTAGAATTGTTATGGGCAAGTTGGGTTGGTGTTGGGAGATTAGCTTTGCTAATTCTACCATGGAGATGATTTGGTGAGAACCAGGTGTGGAAGAGGTGATAAAGGCTAACTGAAAAGTTAGATTTGCCCCTCACGAATCTATGAGATTCTCATAGATGCTTGCCACGTCATCATTTTAAACGGAAAAAACTAACAGACTTGACGGAAGGACTACTGGTGCAACGGAACACAGAGTTGAGTGACCCCCGCAACTAATAATTGAATTGATGGACCAAAGTGTAACTATGGGTATAGTTGAGGGACCATTGCTGCGAATAACCCTTTATTTTAATACTGAAAATAATAATAATACGAGACTAAAAGCTAGCTCGTTATTATTATTATTTTTTTAATATATGTATATGACAATGCGCGTCCAGTTTTACACGTCATGAATAATATTACTATTACTAGTTCAATAAAATAAAATTAAAATTTTGGTAACTACACAAGTATCATGAATTTCACACTAGGAGATATGACTAAATATTTCTTTTAATTAATCATAAAAAAATGTTACAAGATGTAGCAGCATGTATAAGGTGACCTCATTAAAACTAAGTTTTTTGAGGAGTTTAGCACTGTTATTATAATGTAACACTGTTACACTGAAATTTTGATAATAATTAGGCAAAGTAGATCTACTGATTGGTTCTGTTTGACCCAATAATTAGAATATAAGGCCAAAGAATTGCCAATCATTACGTGTAGATGTAGGGTTACATGTTCTCTCGTCAACATTCAAACGTGTTATACTTCGAATTATTGATCCAAACAATTGGACCTGTTGATTTTTAGCTAAACGTATCATCTTAATTGAGAATTTGAGAGCATAATAGACTAAATTCTTTGGAATCATTCAACATGTGTTGAAACTCTTGGGTGCTAAACACGGTCCAATCCACTTGAGGACGAGAAATTGGTGCAAATAGACTCATCCCTGTATTCGATGTTATGTGTTTAATTTTTTTACGGTAATAATATTTATGTATAACCGCATTTAAAGGGGTGAATGGTGAATTTTTATCTACCCCTAGACCTCCATCATAGACAATATGAGCATTTCCACTGTTTCCCCAACCTCGGGCAAGAGGCTCTCTAGGCCCTCAATCCCGTTCCCAGCGTCCAAAGGCAACACTTGCATGGGTTGTTGCGGCAAGCTGACCTAATGCTGATGTCATTGTGATGTCAGCATTTAATTTAAGGGAGTTTCACTAAAATACCTAAAATGGGGGCTGAAATTATAAAAATACCCAACACCCAAAACACTTTATAAACATACCCAAAACTCATCATTACACACACTCAAAACCCATAAAACCCATTTATAAACATACCCAAAATCCATCATTACACACATACCCAAAACCCATTTTGGGTATGTTTCTATGTTTAAATAGTGCTTTGGTATTTTTATAAATACATGTCTAGGATTGGGTATTTTTATAAATATCTATTAATTTAAATAACAAAAAACAAAAAAACAAAAATTCAGAATTTTTTTTTATAAACACCTAACCATATTCTTCACTTCCCACACCAAAACTGTATATAAATTCATCTCCTCATATGAATTGTAACAATCCTTCCCTCCCCTTATCTTTTGCCACGGCAAATGAGTGGAAATGCTTTAGCAACCCACAATGAGATTTTAACAAGAGTCAAATTCATTTGAACACCCTGAAGTTCAGCTTAATTGCGGCAACATCCCTTTACATTCTTATGGTGACATAAAACACGTTTTTATTGAAGAAGTTTTGTAATTTATTTATCCTCGAATACATCGTTCTTTCACGCGGAAAATAAAGTGTGTAAATAATTGAACCTGTGGAGTGGGTGCTGCAATTAAGCCACACCTCAGGGGTACAAATCACCCTATAAAGTTCAAAGTAACCAATTCTGGCGTTGACTCGCCTACTGATCATTTGAAGTCAAACCCACCTTCCACGAAAGTCCCTCTTCCTTCCTTCCTTCCATGGCAGCATACTTCTTGCTGCCTTCTTCACAACACCAGCATATATCTCTCTCATTCAACCCCCTCCACCACGTTTAATTTCTCACCAAACCCCCCACCCCGGCCTTTTTACCACTTGCACCCCCAACCCCACAAACTAATTAACCCTCTCCCTCTCTCTCTCTCCTCCAATTTCAATGCCCATGGAGAAAACCTTCCAAGCCGTTCTTGCGGCTACAGGCAGCTTCTTCGCCATAACCGTAGTATTCGCCTGCGTCTACATCTGCTGGAAGGGCTCCAAACCCAAATCGACCCGCCCCCGCCACACCCGACTCGTCCGCAACCCTCCCGCCACCGACCTCACATCCGTCGCCGTCGACGAAAGCGCGTCCTTCGATCCCTCGCTCAAGGTCTCCATGGAAGAAGTCGTCAAGGCCACCAAGAATTTCTCCGCCGATCTAGTCGTAGGCGACGGCGGCTTCGGCTTCGTCTACAAGGCCCAGTTCTCGGACGGCCGCACCGTCGCCGTCAAGAAGCTAGATCCCGACGCCTTCCAAGGGTTTCGCGAATTTCAGGCGGAGATGGAAACCCTAGGTAAGCTCCGGCACCCAAATATCGTTAAGATTTTGGGATATTGTGTCTCCGGCGCCGATAGGATATTGATTTATGAGTTTATTGAGCGGGGCAATCTGGACCGTTGGCTTAACGACTCGTCGTCATCCGACGGTGATGGGTATGATGACGGGACCGGGTTTAGATTACCGTTATCTTGGAAAACGAGGATTAAGATCGTTAGGGGTGTGGCTAATGGGCTGGATTATTTGCATCGGTTGGACAAGCCCATTATTCATAGGGATATCAAGGCTAGTAATGTGTTGTTAGACTCGGAGTTTGAAGCCCATATTGCTGATTTCGGACTGGCTCGGAGGATGGACGCCTCCTGTTCGCATGTCTCGACGCAGTTTGCAGGTACTATGGGGTACATGCCGCCGGAGTACAAGGAAGGGTTCACGGGGGCAACCGTGAGAGCCGATGTGTTTAGCTTCGGGGTTTTGATGTTGGAGGTTGCGACAGGAAAACGGCCCAATTTGCCCACCGCGTTCGACGGCAAAGAAATGGGCTTGGTGGAATGGGCTAGGAAAATGGAGGCCCAAAACCGCCAAATGGAAATGGTTGACCCTGGTATTTCGAAGGACGACTTGGATGAAGCCAATGTGAAAGAGTATTTTAGGATTGCTTGTCATTGTGCTGGTGAGATTTCAAGAGAAAGGCCCCCAATGAGAGAGGTGATTGAAATGTTAGATCAAATTTCGGAGAAAGGCCCCCAATGAGAGAGGTGATTGAAATGTTAGATCAAATTTCGAACTGACAATATATAAATCTATCTATTTTCTGCGTTGGTGAGCAATGTTGTTTGTTTATAGTGTTAGTAGGGATATGAATAATATTGTTGAAAGGGATGTAAATAGGAAATTGAGCCAATTAGACAAGGGAAAATTATAGAAGTAGGAGGATTAGAGGTAGTTTTTATTTTGGCCCTTGTTGCATTATTACTTTTCACCAAGTGAGCTTTGTAAATGGTAAAAAGAAGATCCCTAACTAAAGAATGAGAGGATCTTTTTTAAACCATGTATGGAACTTTCTGTGATGATTATTTAAATAGAACATGATTTTCATGCTTTTGGTTTTATTACGTTTGCTATGATGGCTGCCAACTCATTGATCTGATGAGACAGGGGAACCAAGATTTCTATTAATTATTAATTGGTTAAGATTCGTTACATTATGAAAGGCATGATTGGGGTCGCACAAATTAGTATGCCCAACGTGGGTGCTTCGAATTCTACTATTTGATTGCTAAAATATCTTCTACTTACATACTAAGATCAAAGGTATGAGTAAATTTCATAAATGAACATATCAAGATACACCTAGTCAGAGGAAGGAAACGTAATGAGTCTTGCCCCTCAAATGTAAAACCTTGACAAAAAAACAAAATAAAAAAACCACAAGTAAATGCACAAATCATTCCTTTTTAGCTGGGATTTTGGTTTGAGAAGAAATCTGAGAGAACGAGATGAAGGAGATGACAAACTTGCTAAGCTGCTGGAGGAGGTGAGATTATTCCCATATAGGGAGGATGCAAGAAGATGGTGTGTAGAGACTTGAGGCCAATTTCTTATACATATTTTTTTAATCGGTTGAGACGCGTATCAGGTAGTCCTCTTTTTCTTCCTTTCAGCATTATTTGGAAATCAAGAGGTTCCACTCAAAATTAAGGTTTGGCTTGATCGGGGGTACACGGGAAGGTAAAATCCTGCAATTTACTCTAAAGATGTATGACAAGTCCTTGTCATGCTAACTCCACCCATTTCCCATGGCAAAGGTTAAGGGGAGGCAAGGGCTATTACGATTCACGTGAATAGTGTCAGCCCTTGCAAAAGGCTAGCAGTTCCATCGATTGCTCGGGGCTGGGGCAAGGGGGAGCCCAAGAGGAAAATCCCGTTTCCAGCAGGACTTTTTTGCCCGGGCTGGGTGTGGGCTCCACAAGCCTGGCTAGCCCTCATTCAAAACCAGCCCTTACAATAGCCTAGGTTTGCTGACGTCAGCGATAACGTCAACAACCAAAAAAGATTTAAAAAAATACTACAAATTTCAGAATTTTTTTTAAAATAAATACTTAGTCATATTTTTCACTTCCCACACCAACACTCTATACAAATTCCTCTCCTCATATCTCATGTGAATAGTGGTTGTCATGACAATGAGTGGAAACACCTTAGGGGGATGGAAGTGGAGGAAGTGCATGGGAGAAGGTCAAGTATTAGGTAGTGCTTTGGGCATCTGTTTCTCCAAATTTTAGGAACCCTTCTTTCTAGACTAGAAGGATGTAGCTTCATGAGTATGTTTTAGTTTGTTAAACTAGAAGTAGCTTGAATTAATATTTTTCTATCCTAAATTCATGTTGGATTGCTTGTCCGCTTTATTGTCCAGTTTCTCTTGTGAAATAAAACTTCATCTTTTCGTTTCAAAAAAAGAAAAAAAGGAAGGAGCATGAGCCTAACAAAAATGACCATAGTGTCGCTTGAACTTGCCTAGAGAAGAGGGAGAGGGGGCAGAAATCATGCAAATAAGACTTGAGAGGATCAATTGTAAGATAATTCGAAGGAAAAGAAGGGAAGTCTAGGAAAGAAAGTAAGTCCAAACTTGAGAAAAAGAAAAAAGAAAAAACAAAGCAAGACAAGGCTTTCCAATGCACAGTGGGGGTTGAAGCATATTTACATGGAATCAATTGTTTTATGTCTTTATGGACCTGACTAAATCTAGTATACGATAGTAGTGATAAAAGAGCGAAGATTCTTTACCCTCGAGTCCATCTCGATGAAGCCTGTTGCTGCCTGTAAGATTGTTGCATGGACTCCCACCAACTACAAGATCAAAACCACCAAATAAAGTCATATAATGCTCCAGTCTGTCACCGTTCAGCTGCTGTACATCATCAAGGTCATACAAATTCCCTCTCTGGTTGGTCTGCTCCCACCAACTCCTCACAACATTTCTATTCACTGCAGAGATCTCTACCGACACGACATTCTTTAGACGAATACCAAGCCGGTGAAGAGCTATTTCTGCCCCACCAATCCCAGAGAAAAGAGAGAGGAGGTTGATGCCATTGGGAAACATCTCTTTTAATACTGACAGATGGTATGCCACTGTATCAATCTGGCATGAGTTGAACTTATAAGAAAAATGCAGATACTATCTGACAAACAGAAAATTCTAACTTGAAACTATACTAAGGAAACTCTGTTAGAAAACAGCATTGAAACTATTTCATGCTTCTGCACACAAAAAACTAAAGGAAAAGACATAGGGTTTAGGGTTTTGAGATTTTCAGGATTTACCAGTAGATATGAACTGCAGCATATATTAAAAAGGAATATAAAAGATATCTAAATTCCAATGAAACACACACAGAATTCACTACCTGGAATGAATTCCCGAGTGATTTGTATCTGTCAGTCCTGCTTATTCCCCTTGTGTGGTTCTTTGGATAGCCCAAAAGCATTTCCACTTCATCAGGCTCAAGTGGGGCAACCTTATTTCTTCCTACCCACACCAGATTCCACTTCCGGCATTCATCAAGAACATATTTTTGGACTCTCAGTGGTGGTTCACCATCATAATCCTCAAGAGCCTTCCTGATCCTTTCTGTTGATTTTGCACTGGCAATGGAGGTTAGCAAGCAGTTCAACTTTGTCCGCGTATCCCAAGAAGGCCACCATTTCCTTATCAAGGGAAATGCCTCATGTATGGTGTGTGGGGGAAGCGGAATAAGAGGAAATCTGTTTTCAATAGGAAGATTGTGAACATAACCTCTTTTCCTCGCAGCAGCACAGAAATACTTGGAGTCAACAAACTCCGGTTGTACATCATATAGGAAGCGGGATATAGTACTCCAAACCCCTTTAGGAGTAAGTGCCACATTCTCATAATAGAAATACGGTGGGCCTAAAGCCGCCTCTGGAAGGTTCCTGTGTGTTTTCAAGCATGGTTCAGATGGGATGCCAAACCCAACCATTGGATTTGGGAGATGAACTGTCTCATCATCTTCGTCTATGGTCTTGTTCCCAAGTCTCATAAGCTTTTTCTTTTTCAGCAGCTCATACTGAAGAAGTTTCCTCTTCTTGTATGCGTGATTTAATCTTGGCTGCAAAAGTACAGCCAACAATCACAATCTACTGAACATGGCATGAATACGTACTGATTTTGTAGAAAACTCAAGAGACTATAATATTCTATACTACTATACCTTCTCTTCAAGAGGAAGATGGGCATCTTCGGCCCTTGCCATTTGAGCAGCACATATGAAATCAGTCAACTCAACAACTGTGGAGTCAAGACCTGCAGTGTTTGAAAGGGGAAAAAGAGGGCTGAGGAAGGAGAAACAGGTGATCACAAACTATTAGAATTGAAAAAGAGACTGAGAGAGGATGGCATAAGCAGCTGACTCAACTCGCACAAAGTGCTTTACGACTCAGAGCCCAATCCACTTGGGCAAACCAGGTTGAATTTGCAATTAAACAACAGGGCATATAAGGAGTTTTTTGGCACCCACATCACTGGCCTCTTTATGGTATGAAAAACATTCTAGTCACATTACCCAAGAAAGTAAGCAGTATGTTTTTCAAAACATCGAAGATGAGATGTTAGATCCTAAATCAATGTGCTTTATCCATATTTCTGGAGTTCGGTTTGGTGCTAAAGTAAATCCTAAAATAAATAAATAGCAATTTACAGGATATCAACAGAATCAAATCAAGCAACTAACGTTCATTTTTAAATAAAAAAAATCAAGTAACCAACTGGAGATATGTACAGGAAATGATAAAAGCAATATAAAATCAAACTAATGCATAAAGATAAAACTTATACCACATCTTTCTATTGCTATTGAAGCCTCCTCTGCTGTGTACCCCATATTGACCAAGGATAATAACTTTTTGTTTTTCTCGGATGTAGGATTTAGGATGTCCTGCATAATAGTTAAATTAAATTACTATTGAATAGGCACATGTAAATTGCAAAATGATATCATATATTTGTTGCTTGGAGGATTGGGGAAAAACCGAAATACAAAGCTTAGCAAAAAAGGAAAATGTCAGCTCACACTCTTCTAAAATACATAAAAATCCATAACATACAACCTATTGCTGAGGCGAACAACTACCTCATTATCAGAATAACTATCGATATCTGAAAAATCATCCAGAAAGCTCGCTTCACTATCCGAAGAAAACTGATCATCACAATCAACTTGTTGCGGTTCTTGGGGAGAACTTTCAAGAGCCTGCAAAAAATACAGCAAGAAAACAAACGAAATTCTTCGTCTTCTTTCTTCCTTATAAGTTCTGAAGAATTTATGTTCTTAAAGTATGTGAACGTGAGAACCAGGATACATATGACCCATTCACCTTGCAATAAAAAGAATTAAAACAAGTGCTTTACGTTACCTTGACTAATTACTTAATGATCTAGCAGGGTAGATATGATATTGAGTAAGAAAACCACATGAGCAGACTAGAAATTTCACAAGAAATGAGAACCCCAAAAAGAAAAAAGAGCCACTAACAAAGGAAATTTCTTAGGTTTCTTGTAAGAAAACACAGACTTCATTGGATGGACGAGAAGTCATCATATCTAACTTAACAACCTCAATCTAAAACATCTTACATTGAATAGAACACACCCCCACACCACACACACCCAGCCCCCCAACCACCCCCCACCCCCCACCCCCCAAAACCCCCTTTATGCAAATCCCTATGTTCATGGATTTATTAAGTGAAGTTTTGTTCCACATAAACTAAAAATTTGTTACAACAAATACAATTAGAGGGAACCAAGCTCAAAACCCAAATTATCTATATCACCAAGAATAAGTGTCCAAAGCAGCATTGGCAAATGAAGATATGTTGACTCACTGAATATGTGAGGAGGGTTTCAAGAATTGAATCTGTATTCTCCTCTCCTGGATATTCCATAAAAGCGATGTTATATGGGGTTATAATTGAAACAGTCAAGGTGAAAACGGGTGTTGAAATGAAATGATACAGTGCTCTTACCATGTTCCTGAATTGCTTTGGCAACCATTTTTCCAGAAAATCCCATCCCAACAAAATGATCAACAACTTTGGAATTTGAAGGACCTTGAGATGAGCTCGCCTATAGGAAGAAATATGTAATATAGATTAAATACTCCATCTAAATATTCATCAGGTATATATTATATTTCAGAACAACTGATGCAAAAACGTTTACCTCCCCAGAGCCCGCAATAGCTTCTCTACCAGGAACTGTCAGACTTGAAGAAGAAGATAAAGTGAAGCTCTCAATTTCCAGCTCATCTTCTGTACTCCAGTCAATATCATTCCCATCTTCGCCAGAAGTATTTCCATCCTGCACAAAGTTTATACAAACACACGCAAACAACAAAAAGAAGTAAATAGCCCAGACTGTAACAAATTGTATAAAAGCCAAATAAACAGCTGTATAAATTCCAGATTCAGCAAGAAAGGACAATCTTTAAATTCGGAACAAGACAGACCCCGCAACAACAGGTGTTAACAAATTGTGTGCAATAACCAAAAAGGTCTGCACACACCACAACACTTTACTATTTCAAAATGAAGAGCGACTAAAAATTAATGATGGATTAATGAAATGAATGAAAACAAAACTTAGTTAGAAAACTAGTACCATTTCTCTATAAGCTATGTTTGGCCCACGCAGAGGTTTCCAAGCTGTCCAAGTAATACACAGAAGGAATAAGTGCCAAACAAATTCAAAGATTAACTATATAAGCAACAAATAATTTAATTCCTAACTTGGATAACAGACTTTGTAACAGAGAACTGGGATTAGATATTCATTGCCATTATGTAACACATCTGTAATAAAAGATATCACTGCAAGATTTAAGATCAAGTAATGGAAGTTGTTGAGCCATCAAAAGAACGACTCAACCAAGCCATTTTGTCTGTGATACAGACTTTTCAAATAGGCAGATTGATGATCGAGCTTACATGGGCGGTTAAACAAATAATCATCGTGACCCAAATGAACCCAGCTGCCGAGCTATCCTGAGGACTGTTGCTAAAGAGATTCCCATTAATTAGCACAATGTTAATGAAGGAAACAAGAAAATAATAATATCACATCATCATTAAAGTTACAATTATAATTTCTCATAGCAATACCTAAATTGGAAAAACGGCAAGTAAAGAGAAAGTAGCCCAAAATTTGTATGTTATGCCTGAATTCACATTCACTGCTGACACCCTCCTATCTCCTAAGATTCTAAATGATACATTCCATAAAATCCTAAGTTATCATTTATTTTTCAAGCGTGTTTAAACATGACGAGTTGGGTTACTATCAAATCATCTAAAACAACTAGCTAAACATGCGTTAGGAATGGGGTTGGCTAGTACTCAACACGAACAACATGAACATGACACAGCACAGCAAGCCGACACAACTTGAGTATCCCCATTATCACCAAAGAACGCGGCATAAATTGCCAAGAGTACAATATCCATAGGGCCACAAGTTAAAAAAATTCCTTTTGCATGCAAACCAAATATCTGCTTTTTTTGATATTCTTTAAAACAACAAATGGCCAAACCTTGTAGATTTCAATATGGACCAAACCTCTCTTATTTCCTATTCCTCCTAATTTCAGGATTTGTAGGCCACCACCGTCTCAGCCATATAATAACATCCACAAAACCCCAACCCACCCTCTTTCTTCAACATCAAGCAGACTACAAAAGAATCTCTACTAAAACGTAAACCCCCAATTTGTTTACTGAATGGAGGAAAATGAGGAACAAAATCTTGAACAAGTTCTCTTCACATCAAATAATCAAAGAACCAAAAAAAAAATCTAAAACCGTTTTTCTACCCCTTTCTTAAGCAGCAACCAAACAGTGCAATGCATTACATCAGTTGCATAAAGAAACTCGTAATCACTCACACAAACATAACAAAAAACCCTAATCAACAACAAGCACAACGAGAAAGTAATTAGCTACAACTTACAACCGCAATTAAACAAATAAAAAGTAGCATTGCTCAAAGAAAATTTACCCGTGCGAGATGAAAATGCAGAGGACCTCTCTGATCGTGAAGCTCTCTGCTTGTTAATATCGGAAATGCACTTCACCTCCTCGAAAATTCACCTTGCCGTGGCTTTGTCCTGTGAAACCGAAGAGAGCTCCGAGCATCCGCCCTTTGAATGGAGAAAATGGCGAAGAAATCTGCAGGGAAGCAAAGCAAGAAGAGCTACATGCATAGAAAAAATCTAGAGAGAGAAAGTCACTGGTGTAGATAGAGACACTTGTTGCAGTGAAGAGTTGCCAGAACCACAGGGCTCTGAAGAACTCGAGGGAGGAACAAAACATGCTCCGCCTGGTGCGCTTACAAACGCACAACGACGCTAATTTCATACTCTCGTGAGAGTAGGAAAGTAAAAGATTCTTATTTTTCCTCTTAGTGGATGGTGACATCAGCAAGGTTATCTCAACTTGATTCTCAACTACCTCACATCATCCAACCAAAAAATACCCTTAATTTGGCATACTTTTGGCCATCCCAATGGAGGCTCCATTTGAGGCTCAACTACCATAAGGCTCCCATAAATACAAATTCTCCTTATAAAAAGCATCTCTAATGGTGCGGCTCTAAAACTTGAAGCCCAACCAGAGCACTACCTAAATCTATATGCTTGATTGAAGCCCTTGAAATCAAGCGGGTCCAGAAAGGAGAAAAGTTGCATCCCACATTTCTTTATCTCACTTGCCTTGCGATTGTACAAAGCCATACTTGCCTTTTTTTTCTTTTGTCAACATGTTTGCCACCATGCTGACCCACTTTTTTCTTTCAAAAGCTGTGTTGATTTCCAAAGTTGAAACAAAGTTGAAATAAAAGGTTGATTTCCAAATCTTGTCCAAATTTTGATTTTTTTTTAGTTGAAATGTTCAAAAAAAAAAAAAAAAAACTAACGTAACATGAACAAACATTAAAGTAAAATAGTTAACCAAAAAATAAAAACCATGTAAATCAAATTACATTATAAAAAAAAAATATAGAGCCCGCCATGAATATAAGGCCTCCTATTGTTGGAAATATGCCTTTAGAGCCCCAAATATTCCATCGGAGCTCTAAATGGGGATCTATCAACCCCTTTTACAGCCCCAACCATTGGGGGTGGCCTTTGAATGCGTGAATTAATTAATAAAATGTTTCCAAACCTAGAAAGAAAATTAGATTTCTAGTCATAAAAGAAATTTTATTAAGAAGATCCTGCTTATTAGAAGGGTCCTTCCATTTAATAATACTAGTCTCTCCGCACGTGCTTCCACACCTGCGAGCGGAGTAATTTTTGAGTGTTCCTGGTACACCACGTGGTTGGTGTACCATCCAATAGACGGAAGACATATGGAATATGTCCAATGCAGTCCGCCACATGTGATAAGAAGAAATGCAGTAGGTTGGATAATTCCACATGTTCTATGTTTATTGGATGGTACACCAGACACGTGGTGTACCTGGAACATTTAAAAATTTCTCCTGCGAAAGGGTCTTTTTTTTATTATTTAAATTTATTTTAGAATTAAAAAAAATAATGTTGTGTTCCATAAAACTAGGATCCATTATCTGATTTTTCTTTTAATTTTAAATATGAAGAAGTATGAATTTATCATATTTCCTCATTTAATTAATAATTTCAATTCTTAATGTTTGCATTAACCAAGGGCATTTTATGGTGTTTTGAATGTTTTACCATTCTCTACTTTTTGCTTTATATATATACTAGCCTCTCCGCACACGCTTCTGCGCATGCGAGAGGCTTTTTTTTAAAATTTAAAATTTATTTTAGAATTAAAAAAGATAATGGATAGTTGTGTTCCATAAAAATAGGATCCATTATCTGATTTTTCTTTTAATTTTTATTTTTTTAAATATGAAAAAGTGTGAATTTACCATATTATCCTCATTTAATTAATAATTTCAATTCTTAATGTTTGCATTAACCAAGGGCATTTTATGGTATTTTGAATGTTTCACCATTCTCTGCCTTTTGCTTTATATATACTAGCCTCTCTGCACGCGCTTCCGCGCCTGCAAGAGGCTTTTTTTAAAAAAATTAAAATTTATTTTAGAATTAAAAAAGATAATGGGTAGTTGTGTTCCATAAAAATAGGCCATTATTTGATTTTTTTTTTTTAATTTTAATTTTTTTAAATATGAAAAAGTATGAATTTACCATATTATCCTCATTTAATTGATAATTTTAATTCTTAATATTTGCATTAACCAAGAGCATTTTATGGTATTTTGAATGTTTCACCATTCTCTGTCTTTTGCTTTATATATATATATATATATAGATAATATAGATATATATATTTGGAATACCTAAATATTTTTCTAAAGTATTTTCATGAGGTATATTTTAAATAGCTGAAATTCGATCCTTAAAATTATGATTAGTAGAATAAGAAAAATAAATAGTAGATTTATGGAAATTAAACTTTTTACTTGATTTTTTTTTTGGAAATCAATTAAAAGATTTAACAATCATCTACAACATAAAGATTTGAAACTTTGAGACCCTGATTAGAAGTTAAAAGATCAATATTAATAGATGGATGAGATTTAAGAAAATTGAGATATAGTAGAAAGGGCTCAACTCAAAGAATAAAAAGATAGGGGATAAATGATCTCCTTGTCCTCGACGAGGTTTAATATGACCATAAGGTTTACCACTAAAGAGAATAGAGTAACAGACACTAGTCACATAATTTTTAATCCAATTGATCTAAAGATTAGAAAAATCAGATTTGTGAAGACAAAGGAAAAGGTAATTCCAATTTATTCGATCATAGGCTTTTGCTATATCTAATTTAACTGCCATTTCAGTCTTTTTAAAATGTTTTTTAGGAAAAGAAGAAAGTAGTTCATCACCAATTAAAATATTAAATACATTTAGATCAAACCATTCGTATTAATTAATAATTTAGAAATTATTTTATAATTTACATTGCAAAAACTAATAGAACGAAAGTGATTAATTTTTCACCTGGATTTTGTCTAGGTATAAGAGTAATGTATAAATATTATATTTTTTTTATGGTACATTCACAAATGCAAATAATTGTTCCTAAGTTCATAAAAATAAATAAATTAAGTTTTCAATTTTCCATATTTATGAGATTTTGTCTACACATTTTTTACATTCATTATTCAATCCTGTGTCAGATTGTTTTTTGTATGATTTTTTTTTGTCGAAAATATTTTTATTTTATGATCATTCTACCAGGGCATGACCAAGTTCTCATGATAAGAAGGAAATTTTATTTTGGTTTCTTTATAAATATTTCCCGTGTTAAGCCATACGGACAAATTTGTATTTAGAAATTTTACTAAATATGTAGTGTGTGAAAAAAAAAAATGGAGAGGAGTGGTGGCAGACGTGGGTTAGGTCAGTTGGCTAAGATTGTAAGTCTGCCCTCTTGTACCCACGTTCGAATCCCCCTCCCCATAAATTACATTAATTTAGAGTAGTTTAGATTACCCACGCGATGAGATTATTGTGACAACTAGAGTTTTGTGCTTCCCACCTTTATGTTATTTCTAATCGCTCTTGTTGTCCTTCGCTATCTCGGTGTCACCCCCTTGGTCTTTCTAGTGTGCTCTTGGTTGATCTCTCTAATGTACTTGGGCGAGCCCGCAATAGTCGTTCTGGTTTGTGGCTGATTTTAGTTGGTATCCCTGTGGCGCGAGGCGGACTCTGATCGTGCTATGTTCGTGGTTATGGTGCCACATTGTGCGTGGGGGCTGGAGCTATTCTCCATTTATTTGAGGGGAGGGATGTAGTTGTTGTGTAGATTTCAGCTGCACCAAAATGGATTAAGCTGCATCCTCAACTTGTGATACTCGCAAGTGCACGAACCGTTGGTAGTTTAGCGTATGTAAGTGCGAGGTCGATTCCACAGGGATTGGTGATTGAATGATCCAATTTAGTTTCCCTACACAAAACAGAAATGAAAAAAGAAAGGAAATAAATAAAACAAGGAAGAAAGAAATAACTAACTCAAGCAGATAAGTTCCCAAGTTCAATTAGATTAATGGATTGATTCTAGCTAAAGTATGATTAAGCCATGGTGTTTGGTCATAACCTTGTGCTCCTAATTCCCTAATTTGATCATTTGTTGTCTAACCTAAAATTAAGCATTAGGAACCCATTAAGCATAGAAGAACAATTTAAACAACCAAGCATATATCTAATCCCTGTTGTCGAATGTCCATACATACTCTTCCTATTCATAGTTCAATTCGAATTAAAGCATGGTGTCTACTCTTAATTCAAACCAAGATAGCTAACATGCAAGCCTAAATGGTGATCAATCATTCAAACTAGCATATTAACTTATAAGCATAATGAATAAGAACAAAAATCATAATTGAAACTTGGAAACTAATCAAACTTGAAACTAAAGAAAAGAATTTACATAACAATGAAAATTAAGTAGAACTTGGAAAAACTTAAGGAGAATTTCAGCACAAAAATCTCATTATAACAATTGAAAACTAGAAAGAGAAACTAAGAGAATTTGAGGGAGAGAAGGGAAGGGAGCTCTAGAGAAGTGTTTGAGAGCTCCCCCCCTTGGGGTGTGTTTACAAGCTTGGGAAACCTCACTATATATAGGCCTAAGGAAGCTGAAAATCTGAATTAAGTATGGCTAATGCATACAACACTTGTTTTATAAAATCTGAAATGGTTGATGCACTTCACTAATGCATACAACACTTCCATTATAAAATCTGAAATGGTTGATGCACTTCACTAATAAATCCCACCAGCAGCCCTAGCTCATCTTCATGTCACCATGACCAAGCTTCCAACCAGAAATAATAGCTCATCCTGAGGTCAGCATGACCAGCAACTTCAAGGGCTTACGAATTGGGCTTCCCTTAAGCAAATTAAGACTTTAAGCACTCAAACTTGAAGTTCAGAATGTCTTCTTTCCAGCCATATATCATTTGGGCCAATCCAAGGTCGGAGGAGGAAGTTAAGGCCAAAACAAATTGCTAACTCATTTTGCGCGCTGATAAAATCCATCCTGAGCATGGCTCTGTGTTTGCTAGGTAACAGACTCCATATTTATCCAATGGGGCTGACTTTTGGATATGTTATATTACACACCCATTGGAACAACTTTCATGAAGAATGTGGCCTCATCCGAGCTATGTAGGTTGCTGAAACAAAGCTTGCAATATGACCTACGAAACTGAGCTGGCAGGGGACTGTAGCCAAAATTGAGTTTGTCTTTAAGCTCTTCATCCATTCATCCAAATTAGGCCCTAACATGCATGGATTGCATCATTTACTATCCAAAGCCCTCATTATTACCTAAAGCTCAATGAACTGAAAGATAAACACAAAAAGGATTAAAAGCACAAGTTTAACTCAAAAACATAACCAAATCATAAGCTAGAAGGGTACAAAATGATATGTAAATATGCACCGATCAGTAGTCCCTTGAATTGTTGAGGAAAAGAAGCCGAATTTGATTTTCCTTGCGGAAACTCACATGTCTACGATTCAGATGGGGAGATTAAAACACAGACTAGGTGTTGGTGATTTTCCTTGCCTAAAATGCTAAGCGCATAAAAGCAAACAAAAGTGCCAGGTCACTCATGGTCGGTCTAAAAAGACGACAGGAACAAAATCTCCTTGAATGCTAAGTGCATAAAAGTCCACCAAAGTGACATGTCGTTCCCTCAAGCCCGGCCCATGGATTAGGCTTGAAAAAGCCCATCGGGCCGAGCTGGGTTAAGCCCAATGGGCCTACTTTATTTTGTATTTTTTTCAATATTTATTTATTTTTTTTTGTCAATTCTTTATTTTTTATGTTTTGGTGTGTTTCTACGTTTCCTTTTTTTTTTTTCTTCTTCATAGTTCTCTATTTACATTTATCTATATGTTTATGTCTTCATTTTTTTCTTTGTTCATTTCATAAATTCACAATACATAAATTAAAATTTAGAAAAATACAACAAAAATTCATATGAACTCTTGTGATATTCTCTTCACTATAAAGCTCTAAAAGAGGACATGGAAGAAGTGCCTTCTAAGTTGACATAGTTTGGTGTAGCTCCAACATTATTGATATGGCTTAAATTCAGTTGTGGCAATGTGTTTGATGAAGCATATATAAATACAAATGGTGTAGCATATAATCATTAAGTTGTCTATGGCATGGTGGATAAGTTGTTGATTGGGATGAAAGTTGTAGGGTTTTGAAACCCCTTGTGTGTGTCTCCATTTCCTTTCACTTTTAAACTAAATTTAAATTTGGCTTATTATCACAAAACGTCCCTGACGTTTATGAAACTATCAGATTTCATCCTTAAAGTTTTTTTGTATCACTCATGGTCCCTAACGTTAGTATGGATGCTCTTAAATAGTCCTTCTGTCAAAAAAACAGTTAAATTCAAGGATATAATCGTCAAATCAATCCAAAATTATAAAATAAAAATTAATTAATTTCTTTCCCTTCTCTCTGTTCTTTCTTCTTCTTCTTTCTCTACGCCAGATATCTATTCTTCTGCTTCTCTTTCTTTTCTTTTCTTCTTCTTCTTTCTCTCCGCCAGATATCCACTCTTCTCTCTCTCTCTCTCTCTCTTTCTTTTTTTCTTCTTCCTCTTGTCATGGGTGATTTTTTTCTTCTTCTCTCAACTGGACAACTGGGCGTTTTCCCCTTCTCTCTCCTCTATCTTTTTTTTTTCTTCATTATCTGAGAATGATTTGGCTACAATGTGCTGGGGTTGGTTTGGGGCAAAAAGTCACGACTTCAGCTTCTATTGGCCTCTTCTTCTACCTTTGTTCAATTTTTATTTTTATTTTGGAAAAAGCTGAAGAAAAAGAGAACAAAAAAATCCAGACAGACCCATTCGCTCCCCCATCCCCTCTGTTATTTCTCCCCCGTGGCTTGAAGAAAACAGATAACTAAAAAAGCCCCACTGTAATATTGTATTTGTCTTCTTTTGTAATAGTTGACGGGACTGATCAATGCACAACCTTGGGGTTCTGGGGGTGAAACCCGTGATTTTTGGGATGGTTTAACTGTACCAGATATCAGGCCTAATATGCAGGGAGGTGAGAAAGGTCTAGACCAGTTCTGGAAACTCTTTAGTAAGCCTTTGGATCAAAGGCAACTGGGAAATAGGGGCAACATTCTAGAGGGGAGGAACCCATTAGCTTTGGCTCATTTTGCCAACCACCCTGCAAAGGATATGGCCCCAAATGTTAAATGCCCTTATGACTTCCCATTGATCGAAAATGAAATGAGAGTCTATATTCCAAATGTGGTATTTGGAGATGCAGAAGAAGTGAAGATGAAGAGATTTGGCAGCTTTTGGTTCAAACTTGGGGGTTCAAGAAATGGCGGATCAGATATTCCTGTATTGAAGACAGAGAGAGAAGAGATAAGGAATCTGGCGGAGAGAAAGAAGAAAAGAAAAGAAAGAGAGAAAGAAGAAGAAGAAGAAAAGAAAAAGAGAAGGGAAGGAAATAATATATATATAGATATATATATATATATATTATAATTTTGGATTGATTTGACGATTATGTCCCTGGATTTAACAGTTTTTTTGACAGAGGGACTATTTAAGAGCGCCTATATTAACGTTAGGGACCATGAGTGATACAAAAAAACTTTAAGGATGCAATCTGATAGTTTCGCAAACGTCAGGGACGTTTTGTGATAATAAGCCTTTAAATTTATATAAAATATATGGGCCTACAGGCTAGACCTTGATGGGCTTTGCAGGCCAGGCCTTCATGGGCTCAAACGGGCCGAGCCTATGGGTTGGGTGTTGCGTAGATACAGCTGCACCAAAATGGATTCAGTTGCATCCTCAACTTGTGATACTCGCAAGTGCACGAACCGTTGGTAGTTTAGCGTATGTAAGTGCGAGGTCGATTCCACAGGGATTGGTGATTGAATGATCCAATTTAGTTTCCCTACACAAAACAGAAATGAAAAAGAAAGGAAATAAATAAAACAAGGAAGAAAGAAATAACTAACTCAAGCAGATAAGTTCCCAAGTTCAATTAGATTAATGGATTGATTCTAGCTAAAGTATGATTAAGCCATGGTGTGTGGTCATAACCTTGTGTTCCTAATTCCCTAATTTGATCATTTGTTGTCTAACCTAAAATTAAGCATTAGGAACCCATTAAGCATAGAAGAACAATTTAAACAACCAAGCATGTATCTAATCCCTGTTGTCGAATGTCCATACATACTCTTCCTATTCATAGTTCAATTCGAATTAAAGCATGGTGTATACTCTTAATTCAAACCAAGATAGCTAACATGCAAGCCTAAATGGTGATCAATCATTCAAACTAGCATATTAACTTATAAGCATAATGAATAAGAACATGAACCATAATTGAAACTTGGAAACTAATCAAACTTGAAAAACTAAAGAAAAGAATTTACATAATGAAAAGTAAAGTGGAACTAAGAAAAACTTAAAGGAGAATTTCAGCACAAATATTTCATTACAACAATTGAAAACTAGAAAATGAAACTAAGAGAATTTGAGGGAGAGAAGGGAAGGGAGCTCTAGAGAAGTGTTTGAGAGCTCCCCCACTTTGGGTGTGTTTACAAGCTTAGAGAACCTCCCTATTTATAGGCCTAAGGAAGTGAAAAATCTGAATTCAATATGGCTAATGCATACAACACTTGTTTTATAAAATCTGAAATGGTTGATGCACTTGTATTAGAAAATTTGAATTGGTTGATGCACTTCACCAATGAATCCCACCAGCAGCCCTAGCTCATCTTCATGTCACCATGACCAAGCTTCCAACCAGCTCAATAGCTCATGCCTAGCTCACCATGACCAAGCTTCCAACCAGAAACAATAGCTCATCCTGAGGTCAGCATGACCAGCAACTTCAAGGGCTTACGAATTGGGCTTCCCTTAAGCAAATTAAGACTTTAAGCACTCAAACTTGAAGTTCAGAATGTCTTCTTTCCAGCCATATATCATTTGGGCCAATCCAAGGTCGTAGGAGGAAGTTAAGGCCAAAACAAATTGCTAACTCATTTTGCGCGCTGATAAAATCCATCCTGAGCATGGCTCTGTGTTTGCTAGGTAACAGACTCCATATTTATCCAATGGGGCTGAATTGTGGATATGTTATAGTACACACCCATTGGAACAACTTTCGTGAATAATGCTGCCTCATCCGAGCTGTGTAGGTTGCTGAAACAAAGCTTGCAATATGACCTACGGAACTGGACTGGCAGGGGACTGTAGCCAAAATGAGTTTGTCTTTAAGCACTTCTTCCCTTTATCCAAATCAGGCTTTAACATGCATGGATTGCATCATTTCCTATCCAAAGCCATCATTGTTACCTAAAGCTGAAAGATAAACACAAAAAGGATTAAAAGCACAAGTTTAACTCAAAAACATAACCAAGTCATAAGCTAGAAGGGTACAAAATGATATACAATTATGAACCGATCACTGGGCTGGGCTGGGCTGGCTTTTAGACACCTAAGCCAAAGCCTAGCCCACTAAATATTTGGTCTGGCCGACCTAAGCCTTTTCTCGATGGGTCGGGCAAACCCCCATCTTCCAGTGGCCTGTGGGCCAAATGATGACCCTTATTCTCAATCTCTTAAACAGTGCTGGCCCTAGATAAGGGCAAGCAGTGTGACCACCCTGGGCCCATTGTCCATAGGGCCCATTTTTTTCCCTTTTAATATATGTATTTTTTTTAGGAAATATATGTATTATATGTTACTGATATTACACAAGGAAAAACAAAGAAGAGGAGTCTCCATGTGGGTCTCTGTCTTTCAGGCAAACACAGAAGTTTCTCATATCGCACAACACAGAGACAAAACATAGAGGAAAAGCAGACATATTCTCTCTTTTTTCCTTAAAAAAGAATTTTCATTTACCGTTGGATGTAAATTCAACGGTTCACTCACTCTTGCACTCCTTTTAAGAAATTTTTTTGAACCATTGAATTAATATCCAACGGCGGGTGACCACAATTTCTTGGACTACAGGGGCCCAAGAGATTTGTGGTCATTCACCGTTGGATGTAATTCGAAGGTTCACTCACTCTTGCACTTCTTTTAAGAAACTTTTTTAAACCATTGAATTAATATCCAACGGTGGGTGACCACAATTTCTTAGACTCCTGTGGTCCAAGAGATCGAGACTGGTATGTCTACAGTCCCGATCTCTTGGACTACATGGGTCCAAGAGATTTGTGGTCACTCACCGTTGGATGTAAATTCAACGGTTCACTCACTCTTGCACTCCTTTTAAGAAACTTTTTTGAACCATTGAATTAATATCCAACGGTGGGTGACCACAATTTCTTGGACTCCTGTAGTCCAAGAGATCGGGACTGGTATGTCTACAGTCTCGATCTCTTGGACTACAGGGGTCCAAGAGATTTGTGGTCACTCACCGTTGGATGTAAATTCAACGGTTCACTCACTCTTGCACTCCTTTTAAGAAACTTTTTTGAACCATTGAATTTATATCCAACGGTGGGTGACCACAATTTCTTGGACTCCTATGGTCCAAGAGATCGGGACTGCATATGTCTATTGTATATTCATTTAATTGTTTGAAAAATTCTTTAGATAAATTAGGGTTTCTTAAGATAATTGGAACATGTGAAACTCTAATTCTTAGGATTTTGAGTTTTTCCTTAGAATCATGAATGTAATAGCCTTAGCCTTAGATTTTAAATTTTTTATATTAAAATTTGAATTGATATCATTTATTCATCTTGAATGATAAGTTTTTATTTAACATGAACATGTTAATTTTTAGTTATTGAGTCTAGCACATAAGTAAAAATAAAAATAAAAATTGTGACACAATTTGAAGGGGCCTAATTCTTTACTCTCGCTCTGGGCCCTCAAAAACTCAAGGCTGTCCCTGCTCTTAAAATATCATTGATAAATAAAAAAAAACTTTTAAAAATATTATAAAATTACGTGTAATAATTTGAAAACTTTGGGATAATTGTTCCCATTTCCGGTACCTTCAAAATTAAACATTCTTTTTTTATTTTTATCAAGAAGGTGGAAAACTTCATTCAATAATCAGTTAATTACAAGAATTCTGTGCATGTCATATGTCATTTATGTGGCCTCAATAAAATTTAGTCTTGAAAATCCTTAGTGAAGGAAAATTCGGTTAGAGAAAATGAGTACGCAACATCTTTAAAAACTTTTAAAAAAAACCAATCTAGCTATTCTCCAAAATTAAACATTTTATTTCTAACACTAGTTACACCCCATTGTGATTCTACCTTAGAGTATCTACAATCATGCTCTCTATTTTTCAGTTAACATTTAGCTTAAAACATATAAAAGCTATTTTAAGAGCTCTCTATAAAATTTTAACTCCAATCTTGCTCTCTAGTTTAGAGAGTCATAAATGCTATAACTCTTTCTTAATTGGTCAATCTCTATTAAAAAAATAATATAAAAAATAGTTACCATTAATTAAAGGTTTAAAATACTCATAAAATAAAGCAGCATTAAATTATAGGAAGCTTTCTCTCTCCTCAGATTTAAAAGCTCCTAGAAGTCTCCCTATTTTAGGAGGTGAATATGGAGCATGGTTGGAGTTGTATTTTTCCAATTCCTCCCTAAAATTTGTCTTAAAAGGTGGTTTAAAGAGCCTATTATGAATGCTCTTAGAGCACCTCCACCCATGTAGGCTAAGGCAAGGCTAAGGCAAGGCAAGGGCTGCCACTATTCACATGAATAGTGCCAGCCTTGCCTTAGTTGGTTCCACCCTTGGAAGGCTAGGGCAAGGGCAAGAAAAAAAAAAAGATTATGCAACAAAATATAAACAATTTAGAAAGTGAATAAAATTGTTATGTATTTATAGAGAAAATATCTATAATTTTTTGGTATTTAAAAAAAAAATTGAAATTTTTTTGGATTTTTTTGAATTTTTTTTACTCGCTGACGTCAGCGTAACATCAGCGCTGACGTCAGCGCCTTCGGGCTGCAGCCCAGGCAAGATCTGCCCATGGGCTTGCCCAGTTCAATGGGACCCACCATTTGCCCGGGCCATTTTTCTTCCGCTGGAGCTGTCTTGGGCTACCTTGGGGGGCCTTTTGCCCAGTCTTGGGTAAAGGCTGGAGGTGCTCTTATTCTCACACTCTCAGTATTAACATAATGATTAGCCACATGCTCAAAGCCACTTTTCGTTACACAATATATAATTATTCTTTTGGAAGTGAGAAAGCTTTGTTTGAGCACTTTTTTTTCTTTTCCTTTTTTGCTGAAATGTCAAAATGATACTTAAGTTTTACCCTTCGCTCAATTTAATAAATGTGTTTGTATCTGTTAATAAATGTGGCATGTTCCCTCAAAGTGAGTCACAAACACAAATACAATCATGTGACTAACGGATACAAATTGAAAGACTAAATTGACTAAATTAATAACTAAATAACTAAAATATCCAAACATGTAAAAACACACGTAACATTTTTACTATTTTGACCTTATATATATATATATATATATATATTAGCTAAGGATGATTTTTTTATTATTTAGAATAAGTGATAGTTATTATTGATAAACTCCTTTTAGTTAGGCCATTATAGATTGTTGAACAACTGTAGGAGTGTAAGTTGAATTAGAAAGTTAGATTCTGACCAATTCCGTCTCGAAAATTTCCGATTTTGACAAGTCTGAATGAATTCCAAAATCCGAACATTCAGATAAAAATTGAATTGGGATTGGAATGCATGTAGAGATTCTGAAAAATTACAAATTCCGAAGTATATTTGGAACGGAATTGGAAAAGAATTTTCATTGTGATTTTTATATATATATTGGAATTGAAATCCCTGATTTCGATTCGTCTGAAAATCAAATTGCATTTATAAAAAAAGGCAGAAACTATCATAATTAAAGTAGCAATTAGTTATACCGATATTTAAAAAGAAAATCTTGAGTGAACTGAATCATGTCTCTGAGTCTGGGTACATAGCTCACTCAATCAAATCATGTCTCTGGGTGCATAGATCAATCACAAGCCTCAGTAAAGATATTCCTTCACGTGGTTACTGAAAATTGTTGGGCTCTTTTTTACTAAATATGACACGTGATAAATTACAAAGGAAAAATATGATCTGCCTGATATTTCAACTAATTATTTGAGTTCTTCTTAAAAAATAGTTAATATTATTAACATCAAAAGCTAAATGGTTTTGGCAAGTGAGTTGGTCTAACCTAGTGGAAAAAGACCTTAACTTGCATATTAGAGATCTCAGGTTTGAATTCACAGCATTATAGTTGTGTGTGTATGTGAAAAATTTCTCTCTCCAATAGTTTAGATGATCGTTTATATTCCAAAAAATGCTGAATGATTTTGAATAACTATAGTCAACAAAGAAATACGTATTTTAATTGACATATTCCGAACAACTAATGGTCCTTTTGTTATGTTCTTTTTTTTTAATTCTTTTGTATGTATTATTACTTTCTTAGTAATTTCCTGATAAGGAGCATAGATAGTCATCCTTTTAGATGCTTCTGAGAATTGATTGCTCGTCATGAAAATATGAACATGAAATTGGGTTGATTTCTAGGTCAACATGTATATATGCTTTTGAGGATTCTGATTATATGAAATTTGATGTCCAGAAGCTGCGGGAGCATCTTCCACAATATTTTCGTCCTTAAAATTATGCCGAATAAAATGAAGAGATTGCTTTCCACGATATATGTATTTATAAATTTAATTTAAAGAAAAAAGTGTTTATGGTTAAAATTTTAGAAATTCCCCAAAATGTTCTTAAATTAAAAAAAGTAGTAAAAAGGAAAACCATTTGTTGTTTGATAATAAAATACTATAAATAACGTTAAAACTACATACAAGGTAATGATGCTATTTGTACCACATTTACTGACCACATTAATGATCACTTCTCTAACAAACACGTATATTACTCTCTCTCTCTCTCCCTAGTCCATGTTGTTGGTATTTTTTTTATAGCTGAAAATGTAGTTCATTATTTTAAAGGGGCTTTACCTTTTAGAATTTTTAAACTTGAGGTCCAAAAAGTTGAATTCGATACTTAAAAAATCAAATACATTTTTTTAATTTTAAAAAGTGACAAAATATGTGCAGTAGAAAAATCCCCTTTCGCAAGAGCTGTGGCGTGTACAGAGAGTTTAGTCATTTACAAACCCAAACGACTATGAATTTCAAGGAAAGTGATTATAATAAATTTAAAAGTCAAACGACTAGGTCGTTAAAAAAGAATAAAATTTAATTGAAAGGGTAAATTTCATATGGAGTTGGTGGAAAATTGTAGGATTCTCAACGAGGCACCTGCACATTTAGGGGGGTAGGAGTGGAAATTTAATTTTGGTAGTTCAAAACTTCATATAAGTATGTGATTGTGATTAGAGGGTAAAATGATAAGATATTTGAAACTTGTGGGGTTGTTGTGGAATAAACCCGAATGATAAGATATTAGAGGGTAAATATGTAATATTTTCAACTCATGGCAACAACTATTTGGTTTTGTCGGTTACTTTACATTTTTCGTGTTGAGGAGCTCCTTGATCTAATTCAAGATCTCCTCTTCCAAACTTTTAATTCTTCAAATGCCTAACAGATTATATTTTTCCTCTGAAAAGAAAGTCTAGCACCAAACATAATATAAGATATTATTCTAGTGAAAGTCGATGCGCTAAATTATGGATAAATAAAACACATGATGTCGATGCGCTAAATTATTAAAAATTAAACGTTGTTATCGGGCAGCTCATCAAACCACAACATATCACTTTCAATAAATTAAGCAAATTGGACTAAACAATATGAATTGAGTTCGGGGGACACGTACAAGTATCAATCGAACCAACAAGTTGACACCCAAAATGCCTAGTATGAATGTTTCAAATACTTATCCGTAGATTGAAGTACAACGATTTTCTAAACAAGTTCAACTTAGATGATGGAGCGTTAGAGGAGTTCAACAATTAATTAGCAAAAGTTAAACAAATAGTTCACATAGGGAGGGACCTAGGTGAAAATTGCTGCTTTTGACCAATAATGAATCATTACAAGTTTATATTCTTGGGCGCCAAGTTTGATTAACCTGGCTAGAAAGGAGGGTTCAAATTCATCTCCTTTTTCTTGTACGTCTTTTAATCTGGATAAGATTCTCATGACTTATTTCACAATTTGTGGGCCCTAGTTGCAATGGATGTGAAAAGCCTTGAGATGTGTTGACCACGTGGCCGTCTATGAAAAGTCATTAAAGTAAGTCGTTTTGTTAATGTTTCTTTGCTCCAAAGCCTTATAAAAATATTAAAAATCTGCCTATAAAGAGAAGGCTCTCTTTCGCTTCATCTTTGCCAAACAAACACTAAGAAAAACATAGCCATGGCTGCTTCTTCTTCTGCTACATTCACCTCTCTGTCTCTGCTTCTGGTTTCTTCTCTCTTTGCTTCTTCTTTGTTTTGTGTCTCAGAGGCACAACCTTCTGTCCCTGTGGTTAAAGGGCTTTCGTGGTCCTTCTACGAGTCTAGCTGCCCTAATCTCAACTCCATAATCAGAAAACACCTCAAGAAAGTCTTCAAGAAGGACATTGGCCAAGCTGCTGGCTTGCTTCGTCTCCATTTCCATGACTGCTTTGTTCAGGTAACATTTCGTTTCAACTGTATATATTTGAACCCCTTGATCAAATGGCTGGTTGCTAATCTTTAATGGGTTAGTGGTAGGTTTTCATCTTTTCTTTTGGTCAAGATTTTTTATGTTTCTCTCAGCTAAATTCATAGGACAGGGCATCATTTTCATGTCAAATATCTAACTTTTCTTCAAAACCTGGACCACACATTTTAAAGTAAAATTATTTGTCCTTTGTCAGTTGTGGGGTTTTTTTATTACTCCATTTTACCGACAAAATAAAAATATAATGATCTCGATTTACAGTATCACAACATAACATTTTTTTTCAAAATACAAACTTATTTATCGAAAATATATAAGAAGAAGTTCAACTTATTGGGAATTATTTGACTTGAGCTGCCCCTCTCAAACCAGTTCTTGAACCACTTTAATCTTGATGTGTTAATTAAAGTAGCTAGTACTGCTAGCTGACATGACTACCAATGCTTTTGTCAGTCACTCATTTTCTAATGTATTTTTTTTACTTAAAAAGCATGGACCACTTATTTTCTTAGTGAGTTAATTCAGCGTTATGTTTAGCACATTAAGCAAGTTCCTTGCACCCGAGTTCGAATTATTTAACTCGTCAATTCTATTAATTTAGAGTAGTAGATTATCGCTTGTATATACATATTAGTTAATACGCTGTTAACAACTCGTTTGTGCGCATTCCTTATTGACATCTGTGTTAACGAGTTGTTAATATCGTATTAATTTATTAACTGGTTAGCGCATGAGCCTTAATACATTTTGTAAAGAGTTTGCTGTGAATCTAAGAAAAGAAAGTTGAATAATAATGTAGGGATGTGATGGGTCGGTTTTGCTGGAGGGATCAGCCAGTGGACCAAGTGAGCAGGACGCACCTCCCAACCTGACCTTGAGGGCGAAGGCTTTTCAAATCATCAATGACCTCCGTGAGCTTATTCACAACAAGTGTGGCAGAGTTGTCTCTTGTTCTGATATCACAGCCTTGGCTGCAAGGGATGCTGTTTACCTGGTAATTAATTCCTTAACAATATATATTTAATTCTTCAAGTAAATAATACTTTTTTTAAAATTTAAAAAAAAAAAACTAATTTTTAGTTAAACTTTTCTATTTTTTACTTCTTGGTGAAGGCATGCTCACGTCATTAAAATGTTTAACAGTTGTTTAAGATGACTAGAAGGATTTTTATTGCTTTTGGCAAAAGTCAATAGTTTGACCATAGGGTTGGTGTGGAAATTTCGTTCACTCAGATCGGAAGACTTCTTTTACATAAGAAATTTCCCAACACTTTCGGTATTTCCCTTCCGATTAAATATTAAAGTCACTCCAAACATGTCCTAAAGAAATGAGAGAGAGGCAAGAGGCTTTATGAGCATTAATTCCTACACTTGAGGTCTCGTGTTCACATCCACAATCCTTCAATATTTCTTGTATCAAATAAATAAAAAAAAAGAGAGAAAGACCAAAATAAAAATTAATAAGTCTAACACATATAAATAATTAAGTTACAAAATAATAAGAATTTTTATTTCTTTAAGCGATAGTGAAAGAGGGGAATTCAAACACACCCTCGAACGCAAGAATAACTGCTCTTAATCATTTTATCTAGAATTTTTTTTTATACAAGTGTTAAAACTATAAATTGTCTCAAAAGTGGGCATGTGGGTAGTTTCTTAGTTGTCCTTTTTTTTTTTTATGAAAGTTTCTTAGTTGTCCTTAGTCCATGAGTAGTTGTGATACAAAATCATTCTTCCCACCCACCAACTTGTGAAAGTTGCTACAACCTTTCAATGTCCCTCATAAAAAATAAAAAAGAATAAAGAAAAAAAAAAACCTTTAAATGTCAGAAAAGGAGATGGAATCTAGGCATATATGATAATCTATGAATATTTTCCTCTACAACATGACTATCTTTTTTTTTTTTTTTTTATAATTGTTTTACTTTGCAATTAATAAATCCTATAGCTTTATAGGCATGTCTTATAATTTATGAATAAAATATAAAATATTAATTAAAAAATGTGAAAGATTTTTTTAATTGACATGTACAAAATCCAACTAGTTGCTAACATTTTATCCTTTGGAATGTATGCATATATTTGTTTTGGTGCAGTCGGGTGGCCCTGACTATGATGTGCCATTGGGAAGAAAGGATGGGCTAAACTTTGCAACACAAAATGCAACCCTAGCAAACCTTCCCCCTCCCACAAGCAACACAAGCAAACTTCTCACAGACCTGGCAAAGAAAAACCTAGATGCCACAGATGTTGTAGCCCTCTCTGGTGGCCACACCATTGGCCTTAGCCATTGCTCCTCCTTCACTGGCAGGCTCTACCCAACCCAAGACCCTACCATGGACAAAACTTTTGCCAATGACCTCAAGCAAATTTGCCCTACAAATACGACCAACGCCACCACCGTGCTCGATATCCGTTCACCAGACACATTCGACAACAAATACTACGTCGATCTCATGAACCGCCAAGGTTTATTCACATCGGACCAAGATTTGTACACAGATAAAAGGACAAAGGACATTGTCAAGAGCTTTGCTGTTGACCAGACCTTGTTCTTTGAGGAGTTTGTGAAATCTATGATCAAGATGGGGCAACTCAGCGTGCTGACTGGCTCCAAAGGCGAAATTCGTGCAGATTGCTCGGTGAGGAATTCGGACAATAAGAGTTACTTGGCGTCTGTGGTTGAAGAGGATGAGGAGAGCTTGTCTGAGTTTTAGCCTCAATGTGTTCAATAAGTTGACTTGTTTATGAACTTGTTTCATATGCTTATGTGCTAGAAACCTCTCACGTTTTAGCGTGTGCTTAGTGCTAAAATGTTTGTAATAACCAGCCCCTTACTTATGTTAAAATTTAGTTTGTTTCGCCAATCTGGTACACCATGTGTTCATGTTTTGGTCTGTGAGATGAAAACCTATCTAAATATTAAAACATTTTCCAGCCAAAAATCATAACAAATATCCTCCCTCCAGTTTTGAATAAGTAGGGGTTTTTCTGCTGGAAAATACTTCCCTCCTTATTAGGGAGAAATTATAGAATAGTACGGATGTACCACGTCAGCATGTGATACTCCCATTCAAATATTGCCATGTGTTCATTTTAAAATAGAAATTAAACTTTTTTTACAGCTGGATTTATTTCTTAATTTTTATCTTATGAAATAAAATGAGAAAATTGAAAAACTTAAGAAAAAGAAAATAGAAAAAGAGAATTCCCAACAACAACCCCCCACCCCCCTTAACCCAACACCTCTAATCCCAAAAACATGCCATGACCGTCACCCATCTCCACACTACCTGCCATGACTGCCACCCATCTCCCTTCCTCTTCCTCTTCCTCTTCCTTTTTCCCTTTGCTTTTCCTTCTCAACCCTTATAGTAATTGTAGGTAATGGAGTTTAAAGAGAGGTAGAGAAAACTAATATTGATGATGATGATGATGATGATGAAATGGAATAGTGGAAGGGTTGGTGTTTGTGTTAATGGTTGGGAAATGTTAGAGTGAATGCAAAACAGAGAGACCCTTTGGGAGAATTCTTGTATTGTATTGATTGAAGTAATTGTTACCAAGGAGTTATAGTATTGGATATGGGTTTGGAAATAGTATGATGATGGCAAAGGTTGTCATGATCAATTTCAGAGAAAGGGGAATTAAGGAAGATGAGGATTTGGATGCCGGTGGCAATGGTGAAGAGGAAAAGAGACGGGGAGGAAGAGGAAGAGAGAGGGATGGCATCCATGGAACGCAGTGGGGTTTTAGGGGAGGGGCGGCAGTTGGGAATATTTTTTCTTTTCTTTTTCTGGTTTTCAAGAGTTTTAAATTTTATTTCATAATATAAGTCCAGCTGTAAACAAATATTTAATTTCTGTTTTAAAATAGACACATGGCAATATTTGAATGGGAGTATCACATGCTGACGTGGTATATCCGTACTATTCTATAATTTCTCCTTATTAGGTAAGTAAGAGTTCTTACATTTCCGCCAATAGCTGTGTGACATGTGTGCATAAGTTTTTCTTTTCGTGTTTTTGATAAATTATTTTTGCATATGTGTTAAACTATGATTCTTAGAAATGAGGAATATCTCTTTACCGATGAGGAGGAAAGTAGTATCCATTTCTACTTGCCATTTATCGGCCTTGTATGCTAAATAACGATGATTTGTTTGGTGGTAGACGATTATGCCCTTACTTGCTTTTAGTATTGTCTTAAAAGTCCTCTTGTCATTCCATCGAACAGTGCCAAAAAACAAAGAAGCCTTTTCTCTTACTTTTGATATGGCCAAAATAAAAAAGAAGATAGTCGTTGCTTTTTTTTGATATGATCGACCAAAATAGAAAAGAAGATGGTTCTACTTGCTTTTGGAAAATGAGATTCTTCGTACGTACTACTGTTGACAAAGTTCTTCACGTGAAGTGATGTTATACTGTTGCCTCTATTATTACTGAACTGGTTTAATTCTTTTGATGAGATTCTTTGTTTGTTCTGCTATTCTGAAATTATATGTCTTGTCTAGCTTTTCTGCTGGGTCAGACCCCCAAAAAAAAAAAACAAAGATTTTTTGCTGGGATTCTGGAATAAATCGTCATGAAATTTGTTTGGTTGAGTAGGTGGACATGGCTGTCAAATTTTTTTTTTCCGAAGAACGACAGAAGTATCATTGATAAAAGTCGAAAGTCTCGATACAATAACTATAAATGCAATTAATCACTTAAACCCATATTTTGATCCGAATAAAAATCCAATAAAGATTTAAATGGGGTACAAAAGATAATCACGACTATGGTATACTCCCTGTCAATGAGATACAAAAGATTATCACAGCTATAGTACTCTCCCAAGGAGAGACCTAGAAAACAAACTTAAAACCTAAACAAAGACTTAAGCTCCCCCGAAGAGGGACCATTCAACAAACTCATAAAGAATTGCTACACTTATTATAACTTAAAAAAGGAACAAAACATAATGCCTTATTACCACCACCGATCGAATCAGGCTCACATTTGGGAGGATGAAGACGAACAGATTTGCACATATCTAACACAAATCTACCAAAACAACCCCAACACAATGTCATCACCAAGACGTCCAAGCAGCCACCAAATTAAGCCAAGATAGAGGGGCTAGAGGGAATGGGACTTTTTCATATTCATCCATCCATTCTATCCCATTCGTTCATTTGGATATTCTTACATAACCCACATGAAATAAAAATCTGATCTGAATATTGAAATCAAAGCAACAACATAATTGAACACAATAAAATTTCAATCTTACAAAGAAAACAAAATCAAAACATTAATCAAATAAAAAATTGATTGGTTTACCTCCATTCAAGGGGATTATTAGAGATGGTGGTAGTCAAGAAATTCATAGAAGAACGGCCTTTAAAACTTATGGAATATCCTCTCTAAATTTTGAGTTCACTTTCCTGGACAATCTTTTGTTTTTGTCAGACGGTAGTAGTGAATTCATTCATCAATAAAAATGTTTACATCTTCTTCAAGAGTCCTGAGTAGCCAGTAGGGAGGGTAATGCTCCCACACCCAAGAAACAGAGTTTTTTTTTTACCGCAAACTGAGCCACTAGGAGAGCATCCTTATTACAAGACCTACTAATCAAGGGTGGAATTATAAATTTTTCAGCGGGTGGGTTAGTGATCGGTTCATAATTGTATATCATTTTGTACCCTTCTAGCTTATGATTTGGTTATGTTTTTGAGTTAAACTTGTGCTTTTAATCCTTTTTGTGTTTATCTTTCAGTTCATTGAGCTTTAGGTAATAATGAGGGCTTTGGATAGTAAATGATGCAATCCATGCATGTTAGGGCCTAATTTGGATGAATGGATGAAGAGCTTAAAGACAAACTCAATTTTGGCTACAGTCCCCTGCCAGCCCAGTTTCGTAGGTCATATTGCAAGCTTTGTTTCAGCAACCTACATAGCTCGGATGAGGCCACATTCTTCATGAAAGTTGTTCCAATGGGTGTATACTATAACATATCCGAAATTCAGCCCCATTGGATAATTGTGGAGTCTGTTACCTAGAAAACACAGAGCCATGCTCAGGATGGATTTTATCAGCGCGCAAAATGAGTTAGCAATTTGTTTTGGCCTTAACTTCCTCCTCCGACCTTGGATTGGCCCAAATGATATATGGCTGGAAAGAAGACATTCTGAACTTCAAGTTTGAGTGCTTAAAGTCTTAATTTGCTTAAGGGAAGCCCAATTCGTAAGCCCTTGAAGTTGCTGGTCATGCTGACCTCAGGATGAGCTATTATTTTTGGTTGGAAGCTTGGTCATGGTGACATGAAGATGAGCTAGGGCTGCTGGTGGGATTTATTAGTGAAGTGCATCAACCATTTCAGATTTTATAATGGAAGTGTTGTATGCATTAGTGAAGTGCATCAACCATTTCAGATTTTATAAAACAAGTGTTGTATGCATTAGCCATACTTAATTCAGATTTTCAGCTTCCTTAGGCCTATATATAGTGAGGTTTCCCAAGCTTGTAAACACACCCCAAGGGGGGGAGCTCTCAAACACTTCTCTAGAGCTCCCTTCCCTTCTCTCCCTCAAATTCTCTTAGTTTTGCTTTCTAGTTCTCAATTCTAGCTTAATGTTTTCTTAGTTGTAATTTATTTTTCTTGTAATGTACATTCTTTCTTAAGTATTCAAGTTTAATTAGTTTCCAAGTTTCAATTATGGTTTTTGTTCTTATTCATTATGCTTATAAGTTAATATGCTAGTTTGAATGATTGATCACCATTTAGGCTTGCATGTTAGCTATCTTGGTTTGAATTAAGAGTAGACACCATGCTTTAATTCGAATTGAACTATGAATAGGAAGAGTATGTATGGACATTCGACAACAGGGATTAGATACATACTTGGTTGTTTAAAATGTTCTTCTATGCTTAATGGGTTCCTAATGCTTAATTTTAGGTTAGACAACAAATGATCAAATTAGGGAATTAGGAACACAAGGTTATGACCACACACCATGGCTTAATCATACTTTAGCTAGAATCAATCCATTAATCTAATTGAACTTGGGAACTTATCTGATTGAGTTAGTTATTTCTTTCTTCCTTGTTTTATTTATTTCCTTTCTTTTTCATTTCTGTTTTGTGTAGGAAAAATGAATTGGATCATTCAATCACCAATCCTCGTGGGATCGACCTCGCACTTACATATGCTATACTACCAAACGGCTCGTGCACTTGCGAGTATCACAAGTTGAGGATGCAGTTGAACCCATTTTGGTGCAGCTGTATCTACGCAACAGTTAGCTAAAGTTATTAGCTTAAAATAATGATCAATTTTTTGTTTATTTACAATTTCTATAGATTTTTCTAGAAATAAAATATACATTAAATCATATAAATCACACTAGTTGTCAATACAGTTTTTTTCCGTCTAGTGCGACTCGGTGGTCTGGTTTTCCTTTCTTGATGCCCAGCCCTAGTCCTAAGTGAAATTACCTGTAGGATAGCTTAAAACACTAGAAGGGGGTTGAATAGTATGTTTACAAAGTTTAAGTGTAACAAAGGAATAAAAACATGCCCAGAGGATTGATAAGTGGTATCAATCCTTGAATGCACAGAACATAAAAATAAATGAACACACAAAGAATTATTTTACGTGGTAAAATCCCACCTCCCGGGGGAAAATCCACAGGACTCCTCAGTCCAAAGCAAATCCACTATAGAACGATGATTACAAGAAGTACTCACACGCTTATCATACACACATTCTAGATAATGTTTGCCGACTTATTAGTAACTCAACTTCTATCACGAGATGATTTTTCGATACTCCTTATGTTGAACGCAATAATGGTCACGATTGCTTCAAGTTCGTCGGAGTTCTTCCAACTATCCTTATGTTGAATCTGATACTGGTCACGATTGATTCAAGCTCGCCGAAGAAAAACCATCACCAAGGTCTTGGTGCCCTCGATCGTATTAGTCACCGATCAGTGCAAATGAATGCAATATGAATGAGAAAAGTGTTTGATAAATCAACAAGTAAACATGGAACACTTGATGATTTATCTCAAATAAAAATTCAGCTTTTCAAAGTTTATGGACTGAAAAAATGATCGTGAAAGCATAGAAAAATAGTCCTAGACATCTCTATAGGTAATCACATGTGAAATTAAACCAATGGAAAAAGGCCAATAGAAACCAATAGAAAAGGCATACAAGAAAAGAAGGTTTTAATCAATCACAATATCAAAGCAATCAAACAATGATCAGACACCTTGATATTGTGATCTGATTGAAAACATGATTTTCAAGCAAGTTACTTAAAAAAGAAAAAGGAAAAGATATTAAAAATTATGTCTAAATGAGATCCACTCCTAAAGGGATTCTTATTGACTTAAGATCAGAGAAAATCATGAAAATAATATCATATTAAATGCCAAAAATGTTCATATCATGTGCGCATAACAAATGACATAGCTTACTATTGGATCAAATGTCTCATACGTGTTAAGTTAAAATTCTGTTATTCGGGATGGTTGAGATATTTCAATCCTGCAAGTTTTGGAAATTAAGACAACAATTATGCTTCAACCTAATAGCTAAATGACACTTCCAAACCTATACTAAGTTCTAGGACATGCCAATACAATTTCATACTAACACTAAAGCATGGGCTTGTGCAAACTTTTTGTTGCTCTGTCTTTTAATTGATCCTTCAGTACTTTAAAATTTGAATTTCGACCCTTGTCTTATTTCTATTTCAGCCTTTCGCTTTTCCTCTCGTTGTTAGGTTATTGTTTTGTGGGAAATGTCATAAAAACTAAAAACAAAGGAGACTCCCAAAATTTTGACCCAAAAAAATTGGCTTAAAATTTCAACCCACCTCATTTGTAAATCCTAGGTCCGTGCTTGGTCACGCCTCAGGTCAGATCTTTCCACTTTGGATTTTGTTGTTGTTGCATGTTGATGTACAGTTTTGACCTATTTTGAACATTGAGTTTAATTTTGGTTTATGTTTTGTGTATGTTGATGTCTTTTTTTTTTAATGAGTTTTTGTTTTATGGATGTTCTAAGTTTGTCACATCTTTTTTTTTTTGGATTTTTCCTTTTTTCATAGTTTATAATTACTTATCTTTACACTTGGAGGTGGTGACCTGCATTTGAGGCTTCTTTGTTCGTTGGGTTTATGGAGAAATGGTTGTTTCTTGTTTGTGCTTGTGGAGATGGTGTTTGGGGTTTCGTTTTGTTCAATTTAGGCTGCTGCTTTTCTGTTTAATTTTTTGCTATCATTGGCCAATGATGCAATGATACACAATATAACTTTTTCACGTGTTATTGACCGGAATAACAAAACAGTGCTATCTCGTTACAATTAAGTTTTTTTCTTAAGGATCTAGAGTTTAGTTATAAATGCCTAAACTAATTATCCATGTAGCCTAACATGGATTATGATGGTGTCATTCCAAACCCATGTTCTGCTTAAGTTTTGTTCTTAAATATCAATTTCTAATACAGTGGTAAATAATTAGTTTTACCTCTCAATTTTCATGCTGTGTAACAAACGCCCTCTAAAAGTTTTAGGGAGAAACGACAATAGCAAGCAATCATGGGATGAGTAGACAAAACGGCTTCGTTTAGGAAATATGTGAGATGTTATTTTGTGCTCCAAGAAATTGCCGAGTAGAAAGAGCTTGCAATTGCGGCAGCCAAAATCCTTCACCCTTTTGCATTTCTCTTCTGTTCGTAGGAATTGATTTCCTGAGACAAGCACAAGTATGCTGATAGAAAACGAAGAGACAGAAAGGCATAGCGATGCGAATCCCTCAAAACCCTCGTCTTCCACCCACAAAGATGCCTCTGATGGCTTCGAAACTGCCAGCGACGGCGAACTTGGACCCAATGGTAGCGACAACGACGACGAAACCCAACAACAGCACCAAGTCCAAGAGGAGCAGCAGAGTCTCTCTCAGACCGACGACTTGAAGCAGGTATTTGTCTTTGCAAAGCTATTGTTTTTTCTGATTTCTATTGAAAATATGTTGTGCAATGCCTGTTTCTCTGGTAGATGTTACTGATAATCCAATGGCTTTATACGAATCAACTGCCAATTGTTACTTTGGAGCTCAGTATTCGAGTTCAATTTTGTTCAATTTGAAGAAGAAAAATGAAATTATTGTATCCGGCTGTTCTGAAATTTGATATCTTTGTGTGGTTTGCTTATAATTAAACCCATTTATGTTTTTCTTTCTCTTAGTTAGTTTCATCTTAAATTGTTAAACTGATTTTATTACTTACAATTCCTACGTTCCTGTTGAGATAATATAATTTTTTTTTTGTTGATTTGTTCTGTTTGCATCTGGATCAGAAAGCATTTGAACAAGCAAATGATGTCAAATTGGAAGGCAATAGACTGTTTGGCAGTGGGCAATATGAAGAGGCATTATCACAGTATGTGCTTGCTTTACACCTTGCACCTGACATGCCATTATCTGTGGAATTACGTTCAATATGTCACGCAAACAGTGCAATATGCTTCTCGAAATTGGTATGCTATACGGTTAAAATATCGGCAAATATGTTTCCTGAATTATTTATATATTTATTTTTCAATTTCACATCTATGTTGTGATTAAAAGTTCATATAAAATAGTTGAGATATTGACATGGTATACATATCTAGTGCATTCTTAGGTTGTCGACAATATGAAGTATTTTTCTGGTTTAATGGTTAGATTTGTTTTCTAACATATGACTTTACTAGTTAGTATGGAATAGAAATTTGTTGATGAAGCCGCTTATGGGCTCTAATGCACTTTTGATTTCCACATATGGGAAAAGCTATGATTTGTGCAATTATTTTAAAGGGGCCTTTTTCTCTTCTCCCTCTTATTTTATTGGTAGTCTTTGTTGAAGTATGCAAGTTGTTACAGTAAAGTAATGTGATTCCAGTGATGCATAGATTGGTCTTAAAAGCAAAAATGGGTTTGGTTTCCTTCATCGTGTGTCTGGAACTTTTTTATTTGAAATGGATTCTAGTTACAGAAAAATAACTACATAGAATTAGCTCTATTAGGGAGGCTTTATAGTTAACTTTTAGAATAAAGACTTATAGTGAAAGGCAACAAATATTACAAGGTTATAGATGATGTCCAGGCCGTGAGCAGAACTGGTGCTAGTTATTGGAAGCTGTTTTCACTCTCCTGACCAAACAAAGAAAGGCTGTTTTCACTTTTATTTTTCCCCTTATTTATTTCCTTGTGTTATTATTATATGCTTTGAAAAAGCTTCTTATTCTTTTCATTATAATTGCTCTACACCAATAGCTTCTTAGTTGTGCATGATTATTAATGTTTGAATCTTAATGTCACAGGGAAAATATGAGGACGCGATCAAGGAATGCACAAAAGCGCTAGAACTAAATCCTTCATATATGAAAGCTCTGCTTAGAAGAGCAGAAGCTCATGAAAAACTAGAGCATTTTGACGAGGCTATTGTCGGTAAGCTCGGATATAATACCAGTTTTTAACCATTGTACTGTATTCTAAGGTGGTACCTTTCATTGGTTCATCCCTGTATTCCTGGACAATATTCTTGACTCTTTTACATCCCACGAGAAGCAACTTCTGTGTTCTCATGTGTATTGGTTTTTAGTTTTTATACTAATATGTATTGCTCAATGTATGCCTTACTTTGTAGATATGAAAAAAATCTTGGAACTTGATCCTTCAAATGACCAAGCCAAGAAGACCATTCACCGCTTGGGGCCGCTGGCTGAAGAAAAGAGAGAAAAGATGAAAGAGGAGATGATTGGTAAGTTCCTTTTTTCTTTTTGGTTAATAAGATCATTGGTAAGTTAATTCTATTATCTTCTTCTGCATTTATATTATTTATTGTTTCATGGTTTGTAATTTTATATTATTTTTCTTTTGGCCACTCGATCAAGTTATTCCTAAATGCTGTATGTACCATGATTGTATTTTTTGCATTAAACAATGCCCAAAAAAGGATAAAAACCCAATCCATATCATAGACAGACCGCTCTGCTAGTCTTCACATGACTTCTTTCCTATACTTATGGTGAGCAATGAAGGCCAAAGGACTGGGCAATTAGAAGGGAAACTAGGCAATGCATTTTCACGAAGTAATTACTTGCTGAATGACTAGAGTAATTAATTTGTCTGATTTTTTGAAACAATGTCAAGACTTAGATGAAGAAATCCTAAAATCGCAGCCTACTGATCAGTTTTTCAATGACATATGGTCCTTGCTTATGACACACTAGCTAACTTGTTCATGATTGCCAAAGTATGTCACTGAGGTAGGTTCAGGGAACATTAGGGAGAATGTTTTATCCTTGTCGATGATGTCAACTTAATGAGTCATTGTCTTTTAGAAATATGAATATGTTATTAAAAAATTGTAAGAACATGTACATTTTAATTCTCCTATCTCATGTCTGATTTCTGTAATGGTTATTCACATATTCCATGCTTTCTGGCGACAACAGATATCATTTCCAATTTTGTTAGGGCTTATCATCATTAGACCCATTCCAACATTACATATTATACAAAAACTCTTATAGAGCCTATTTGGAGAGAAAAACTCAAAACTAGCCACTTGTCATTTTCTAATTGGTTCTTAGAAAATTTTAACACACTAAGAACCAATAGAAAATGACAAGTGGCTAGTTTTGGGTTTTTCTCCCCAAATAGTCACTATATGGGTTTTTGTATAATATGTCATGCTAAAATGAGCTTATTTGTAAAAACCTAATTTTGTTATGCCCGTGACTGGTATATTTTGCTTGTTTAAGGCATACTTTATTGTTAAATTTTAGACTTGGCTGTTAGTGGGCATATTTCCTTTGTAATGTATGTTTGCTCAGTTGCTAAATTTTAATGTTTCTCATAAAAGAAAAAGAAAAAGAAATATGCTCTAGACTAAGCGTTTGAAATTGTTCTATGTGAGTAGGGAAGCTGAAAGATATGGGCAACTCTTTGTTAGGCCGTTTCGGAATGAGCGTTGACAACTTCAAAGCTGTCAAAGATCCAAACACTGGCTCCTATTCTCTTTCATTCCAACGTTAGTATGGTTGCGGTAATATCCTACAATGTGGAAAGAATCAGGTTGGTTACGTGGCAAGGAGTAGAGGGTTTGTTGTGCATGCAGGATTGGTAACTACAAGTAAATGAAGAGTTGATAAAATCATTTGCGGATGGTATTAACTTTCATGAATTTTGAGGTGTTACGGTTTCTATATATGAATGCAATTGTTACTTGATCACCATTCAGTGCATCTGTGATTGCTTGTGTTTGTATGGTCTTCTGCATAATTCTTAGTCCTCTTGGACCTTATTAGCTTATCTTCCAAGTCAGTATTTTGTTCATACTTTTCCTCTGTTTCACTGCTGGTTTCTCGATTGCAGTTTGTTTATGGTTTCTTTACATTACCATTTACGTAATAGATAATGGCATGGGAAACAAAACTACTTACATCATAGTTGGTTTAATTCTTTGGCATGTTGCTCTAATTGTAAATTAGCAGCCAGAATCAAATATGCAGTATTATTCTGGTGGTTGTATTAGACGCAGATGTATAGGATTTAGGAGAATTTACTAACCTTTTGAATACATTAGCATGTCAAGGAGTATTTATCCTTTTGGAGGAGCATATTAGAGTTTTGGTGAGTGTTTAAAACATGAAGTAGAAAACATGTTTTAAGGCTTTCCAACATTGCACCTTTGGTTTTCACTAGGAACTTTCGTAACTATATTTTTTTTTATGTCTATCTTTTTCGTAGCCAAAGCTAAAAAATAACCACATGAATTGAGTTAGAAAAGGTTACTTGTGGCCTAAGGTAAAACCTCTGAAAATAGGAGGCATCAGTTATTGAAGCAGGACATCGATGCTCAAGGGAAGACAGCCTAGACTCGATGTTCTCTGTCTTCTCATTTGAATCTTTTTCGGGTAGAGTGAATATATTTGAATATTTGAAATTCAAAATTGAGTAAAAGATCAAGGCGACCATAACAAAAGTAGATGGTCTTGTTTTCAATCAACGGGATAGGGAGGAGTCGAACTTGCAGCATCTTTTATTATTTGAAAGAGACTAAGATTTAATGGCTTGTCGATTAAGCCAATGGGTTCCCACCACAGTGGTGGTGGATTCCCCCTTCCCCCCGTGGCACCCAGGATCGAACCCCAGTGGGGTTTCTTTCCTCCAATGTAACCAAAAAAAAATGGCTTGTCGATTAAAAAAAAATTGTCGACACTAAAATTCAATTTTGGACGGTGATATAAACCAACAGAAGCAATGGATTCATCTGTTATTCGCTCTAATAAGCACGCTGCACGCCGAAAAGGGCAAAGAATGCTTATAATGTGATTATGACCAACCTAGCCAAAAGTTAAAGTTGGGAGAAAAGGGAAACCTAGGTAGCTCGGTTTTATTATGTTAATTTATTTTTCCCTGAATACAACCGATCATCTAAACTACATGAGGGAGGGTGATTTCTCATACACACTACCAATGTGCCAGGGCGGTTCAAACATGAGATCATTGGTTTGCAAATCAAGTCCTTTGTCACCGGACTAAACTCTGTTGGCTAATATGTTCAATTTTTTTAGCATACGAAGACAATCCCACTTGTTGGACTTGTATTAAGTGCCCTAGACATATGAAAATGCTCGTAAGGAAAGGCAGCAAAGTACAATATGAAGAGTGAAATTTGTTTCTTCTCTGGAACATGCCTAAATAGAGATTTAAAGTGATTGGTTATATGATGATTATTAAATAAGTGTGTGAGGCGATCATTATCACCTCTTAACGAAGTCAGATTAAGCAACTCTAAATACATAACTTAGTGGTAAGAGCATTTAACCCTAAATCCTAAATCTTAGAACATTTACATATAAATTAGTGGTCTCAGATTCCAACCCTAATAGCACATCCCCTACCCCTTCCGCATTCTGACAAAACCCAAAAAAAACCTGGGGTTAGTTGGACACACATCACCTCCAATGGGCAGCAAATCACAATAAACAAAGAAAGTGGAGAAGATATGTATAATAACAACAATCAAATATCAAAGAACATCTAGGCAATAAATGTCTGCATAATAAATATTTTTTTGCTCAAGATAATGCACGCCTCCCAAATCATAATATACCAAGGCCCACACAGCACTAAGCCACCACCAACATCAATTAAGCATAAAGTAAGAGATGACTCCACCACTTTTCATAAAGGTTAATTAGGTTGGGGTTGGCTGGCTGACTTTCACAATGCCACCATAAAACTGACAAATACATTAGACATGCATACATGCATGCTTGGTTGTTTTGGCATATCCTTTCTACCAAACGAGAAAAACTTGTGTGATACTGGAATATTACTATTTTACTATTCTTAGTTAATCACATTATGTCATACGTGATAAATTTTCCACATGATAATTTGTAATTGGTTAGGAATAGCAAAACAGTTATATCCTTGTTTCATACGAGTTTTTCTGCAAACAAACAAATGGACTTAATATTAAGTACCTTAACCAGTGGCATAGCCAGGAATTCTCTCAAGGAGGGTCAACATTATTAGCCAAGATAAATGAAAAAGCCATACCACCACCAGACTTGGACTAGGATGGTTTAGAGGAGAAGAAAAATGCATACAAGGATGTGCCATGAGAATAAAACTATGAGATAATAGATTAATAACCTAAAATCTTAAGTATCCATTGTTTTTCTACATAAATATTTTAGAACAAGCTCAATTATACAAGTAAACTTCGATGGTTGTTGTTCCAAAAATATTTAATGGGTTTTAAGACAATATTGGAAGATGTTGCTAATTAAACTGAACATGAATAAAAACACTTACGTGGTAGAAGGTCAAACCAGTTGCTCTACCACCCACTTCCATATGCTTCATCAAGGGTGGTATCATGAATTTTTCAAAGGGTGGGCTAGCTAAAGTTATTAGCTTAAAATTTAATGATTATTTTTTTTGGTACGTATACTTACAATTTCTATAGTCTTTGTAGAAATAAAAGTAAACATTAAATCATATAAACCACGCTAGTTCACAGCTCTATAAACTAATTTTCAATAAGTTTTAACATAAACCAAATAGGGTTTAACATCATAGTGGATTAGGCTTTTTACCTAGATTGACCTTAGTTCCTTCATGCATTCATATCATACATGAAAAATTGTTTTATGTAAAAATATTGACTAAGTATGAAAAATGGGTTTTTGGAATAATCATTTTCTGAAGATAATTTTTGGCTGCTTTTATTCCTCACACATCAAATAAGAAAACTTGATTTTATGGGATTTTAGTATGAAGTATATATTGACTTAATGAGCCATCATTTTTAGCCTAAATCGTATTTTACACTAAAACCGATTTTTCATATTTTGATTTGGTGGGAATTTGATTTTCTAGTATTTTTATTTGAATCCAAATGGGGGGTACTTCCTTATTTACATTGTAAACTTAAGTAAATGGAGTAATATAAAAATAAATAAAAGTAAAATGACAAAGACATTTACTTAAATGTTGGAAGTGGAAATAAGGTAATATGTACACTGTTACCATTGGGTCAGAAGGGTCAATAAGGTAATCTGTACACTGTTACCATTGGGTCAGAAGGGTCATATGACCCTCCTAGGCCTTAATTGGCTCCGCCCCTGACCTTAACCCTAGTTTACAAGAGAGAACTTATACTTGTTTCATTGTCTCTTTCTCTCTATCTCTCTCTTTATGTCACCCAACAAAGAAGAATAGAGATCGAGAGAGAGGAGCAATGAAACTAGAATAGCTATTCTCGGGTCCCACGTCCATGACTCAACTAGTAATATTGTGTCGACATCCCATCATGTGAATCATCATAAATCATGGCATGTCCTACAACTAAGGCCCACCAATAGCCCAACACCATCACACTCCACTGGCCCTCATGATTCCCTTGCCTTGCCCCGAGTGACAACCCAAAAGCAGCCTTCCAACATTACACATGGCCTGCAACCACATTGGATCCATCATGCAGGCATGCACCCACTATCGTTTGATATTCAATCTCCACCGTCCATTGCTTATTTAATAGTATAAATTCCACCATGAAGCTTGAGAAAGGGGTTTTCCTATAGCCAAACATTTAAGCTAGCTTTTGACAATGGAAAAAAGCAAGTCATTCCCTGAATACACCTCGGCTTACTCCGGCGAGTTTGGATTCCGGGAGCGGTCGAATTCGTACAACTTCAATGGGCCAACCCAAAAGGGAAGTGGGTTTGCGACATCAAGTGATCCAGAACTGCAGAGGAAGAAGAGAGTTGCCTCATACAACGTGTTTACAGTGGAAGGTAAGGTTAAAACAAGTCTAAAAAATAGCTTCAAGTGGATCAAGAACAGGTTCGTCACTGACGTTCGCTACGATGCATGAATATGAAGTTACATAAGAGAGTTTTGTCTCATAATCCCACCCTCTTGTGTTCACCTTTACTTGTTGATTGTATACAGTTTGTGTGGCAAGGTTATGATTTATAATCAGATGGGAAAATCCCCACCAAAGACCAAATATGAAAGAAAAAGCAAAAAAAATATTTCTCAATGCAAAAATGCACTAAGAGTATGATGATGATGATGATGGCTTTAGGGTGCGGCCATTTGAATTGTAATATGTTTTGGTTATATTTTAACCGTCAAGTTATTTTCTTCTTCTCTAAGCTTAATTTCATTTGCTAGCCCAGATATAATTTTGTTTGGAATATAAATATATATATATATATATATATATATATATATAGGAACTTCAGTTAAGGGATCCCTCAAATGAGCTTATTTGAGGGACACCCTTGTAGAGGCCACTCCATATTGTATTTCACTAATCCAAACGTCTATTTTGTAGATACTCATTCAAAGATCATCTCTAGAAAAAATCACTTGAATCCGATATCATTTGATCACTCATTTGAATTATTGAAATTTAGTACTCTCTTGAACCACCGTGTTCATTGAATTTGTAGGACACAATTGGATATCCAAACGGTTTCCGATTTGTATTATTTTTTGCAAAGATGATCTATGAATGTAGACTTAAAATCATATGGTTTTGTGCTTGGGCAAGATGGGTTTTATGTGTTGTGCTGGGCAAGATGGAGTGAGGGTTGATACGGCCGAGAAAGAGAGAGGAGATATATGTTTTTATTTTTATTTTAATATATGTCAAAATTTTTAATTTCTTTTTAAATATTATTTCTTAATATTTAATTACACCTAAGATAAAAAGTGGATCTTGCGTTTGCCACGTTATCATTTAACAGAAGATCAAATGGATTATGTACATTGGTTGAGTTTTAAAACATTAGGGCGTAAATTGACAAAATTAAAACTCTGTGGTCCATTTCAAGAATGACCCCAAACCTTCATTGAGTAAAATGATGTTAGCCCTATCTTTTTCCCTTTAATTTTGTTGAGTCGCATGAACAAAAAAATGAAAAAAACAGGAAGGAAATTCTTGTCCAGCGTGAAAATTCCAAACACTCAAACCAGATATTCTTTTTAAAGAAAATTATTAAAAACAAAACCAACACAGTAGGGCAAATGAATGTCGATGTAAGTGGCAATCAGGGGTGGTGAAGAGTTGTGAAATGGGGTTAACCCTTCCTTGAGCAAGAATGTCGATGGAGTGGCGGTGAAGGAGGAAACGTTGAAACTGATTTTCTATAAGCTATCCATTTTATTAGGGAGGAAGGAGAGTCGGTGGTTTTGGAAGGGAAATTTCTTCAGGATATAAAGGCTTTTGCAAGGTGGATGCCCTTGTGTGTCAGTATTTTCTCAACGGTTGTTTACCCATGAGCAAGCAGAATACTTCTTTGCGGTGAGGATTGAAATGGCTTAACATGGTTGAACTCTATCTTTCTGAGGACAGTGTGATTTAATTGTAATGCAAAAATGAAATAATTGGTTTTAAATTCTGGCCTGGTTGGTATTAACACGGTCCCAGTGTGAAATCACTTGCTTTCTACTCCTGAATTGTGAATTTGTATTTTTCCGGTAGATATTTGTGAATGGGAATGTGTCAGGCTATCAACTACATATTATTTTCATTTGCTGTTTATGGGTGTTGCATTCACATGCTGAAATGGCCAAACATAATATGCTTTGGTAGTTCGAAAATTTTCTTTGGTTCTGAGTTGGAAACTTAGAGAAGAGAGAGACGGAGAGAGAGAGAGAGAGAGAGGAAAGTCATTTCAAGCGTATTAACCACACTTGATCACAATACGTCTTCTGAACAGAAGTCTTGTTATTTATTTTTTGGTCGAAGAAGCAATTCATTGAAAACCCACAAAAGGGCAAGGAGCACTACAGAAGGGCCAAGCAAGGAGCACCCGCAAAAGAACGCAACAGAACTAAAGCAGGACCAGATCTAACTAAAACCCAAGCACAGGCATAGCATGAAGATCATGATCCCGTCGGAAAGAAAACTAAATGGGCATAAGGCCAGCAATAAAACAAAAAACACACTTAACATGTGGTAGCAACACCAAGTTGAAACAAAAAATATTACAGAAAATACAGACCCACATCACAGATCTACCACAAAAGCCAGTAACTCTCAGAGCAGTCCAAAGGCACAAAAGTAGTAACCAAGGAGCAGGAAGTCTAGAGAATAAATATTGAGTGCGGCTATTTCCACTATTTCCCCAACCACTTTATCTTCAAAAATTTAATGACAAATTTACCTCATTGTAAAATGACTTCTAAGGAGAAATTTACAACTCTCTCTCACATGCACCCACACCCATATTTTCTTTTATTGTTTTTTTTTTCCCCAAAACCCACACCCATCTCCAATCAATTTAGGGGGCTGTACAGCCACCTCTGTCACTAGTTCAGGTGTTGGTTTCGGATTCCTGGACCTCCTTAATTGTAATGCTTTGTGGGGAATTTCTCTTAACTGGGGCATAGTGCCTCCAGATGAAACTTCCTCTTTTGAATGCTCTGTACTTTGGCCCCAGTGGCGTTGGAATGATATATATCTATTCATCTTGGGTTTGTCTAGCGAAGGAGGAGTGAGGGTTGCGGTGGGAAAATCAAGTTTGTAAAATAGAAGCAAAATCGATGAAACAAAGATCTAGCACCAACCAAACAAATCAAGCCCAACGGATGCTCAAATGCACCCTTTACTCTTTTATCATGTAGTTCATAGTTTTTTTTTTAAAAAAAAAGAAAAAAAGAAGCCTTTCTTTAGAAATTAGTGTAACTCTCAATTAAAAGAACTCAGAAACCGTTTTGAGTTCTTGAGCAATCCCATTTCAATCATCCATTTCATATATTAACAAGAGTTTCTTTGTTTTCCATTTACAGAGTTAATTCTTGAGCATCATCCAATCCACCTATATTTCTTAAGATACTCGCATTTCTTGAGCTATATGAACACACTGAGCTACTGAGCCTAGTGCACCACCAAGCTACCAAGCTTGGTGATATTGTCCAACCACACGCTCATTCTAAAGTAGGGATGGATATGGGCCGGTTCGGGGACGGGTACGGCAATACCATTCCCGTCCCCGCCCCAATCCCCAATAAGAAATTTCGGGGAATTTTCATCCCTATCCCCATCAGGGGGTTGTTGTCTCCCAAACCCTTCCCCAATTCTCCGTTTTTATTTATTAAAAATCTTCTACTCTCAATTTTGACCCAAAAAAAAATAACTCAATTACATTCAATTAAATCATAAAATTCAATTTAACTACTCAAAATCATCTCAACAATTTGACAAAATAATAGAAATCACATTATCCACAATCAAAACTAAATATTTTGTCACGAAATTCTTATTCTACTGCTAAAATTAACAACAACAAAAAACACATTAAAGACCTACGAAAATAAAAGATGAAATAAACAAAAAAACCTGGTAGTACTATAGCACCAGTATACGGCGCTCTCGAAATGCATAGGAAAAAATTCATTTACGGTGCACTCAAAATGCATGCCATAAAAACTACACTTTTACGGCGCGCCACAAATGCACGCTGTAAATGCCGCATTGTAAATACTCGATTTTCTTGTAGTGGTAGCTTCATCAAACAATATGGGAGAAGGTTCTAATAACGAATCAGGGAGAACACATTAAAAAAAAAAAAAAACTTTCCATCTGTTTCTTGGTCAACCAAGAAAATCATGAATTGTTTCCTACACTAGTTAAAAAAAACCCTTGTGCGACCAAACTTTGCGCGACGAAACACAATTTGTCGCACAAAGTGACTTTGAGCGACGAAACACAATTCGTCGCACAAAGTGACTTTGAGCGACGAAAATTAAACTTCGTCGCTCAAAGTCTTACAAGACTAAATTTTGCGCAACGAAACACAAATCGTCGCACAAAGTCACTTTGTGCTACGAAACACTTAAATTCGGTGCACAAAGTCTTGTGCGACGAAGTGTGGTTCGTCTCGTAAAGTCTTTTCAAAAACAAATTAAATAAAAAATTATTTTTAAAAATCTATGCATGACTTTGCGCAATGAAAGACAAAAATTTGGTGCACAAAGTCTTGCGCGACGAAGTGTCGTTCGTCTCGCAAAGTCTTTACAAAAATAAATAAAATAAAAAATTATTTTTAAAAATTTTTGGATGACTTTGCGCGACGAAATAATAATCTTCGTCTCGCAAAGTGTTTACAAAAACAAATAAAATAAAAAATTATTTTTAAAAGTTTTTGGATGACTTTGCGCGACGAAATAATAATCTTCGTCTTGCAAAGTCTTTACAAAAATAAATAAAATAAAAAAATTATTTTGTTAGAAAAATATATTATTGTAGTTCGGATTGGGTTTTTGTTAGAAAATATATTTTTTAAATTGACGATCGAATTGGTTCATTGTATTCATATAGGGTCAAGGAGTGTAGCTGTAAAAAATCATCAAAATCGAAATTGAAATAACCGTTAAATCGTGATTTTTCGTTTATAACCGTCGAAATTTTTTGTCCTATTACTTGATCTCTGAATGTTTATTTTTTCCGATTTTTGGCGTATATGATCTCGAAGTATAAATAAACAAGTTTGATGGTTGGATCGTTGAAACTAGTTTCGTAGAATGCGTATGCCATCAAAACATTATATTCACTAACAATTAAGAGTTTATTTATACTTTCATTAAATACAACATAAGATTTTGTGGTATCCACTAGTGTAAATATTTTAAATTGAAGATCAAATTGAGTCATTGTATTCATATAGGGTCAAGGAGTGTAGCTGTAAAAAATCATCAAAATCGGAGTTAAAATAATCGTTAAATTGTGATTTTTGTTTATAACCATTGAAAAGTTTTGTCCAATTACGTGATCTCTGAATGTTTATTTTTTCTGATTTTTGGGGTATACGATCTCGAAGTATAAACAAACAAATTTGACGGTTGGATCATTGAAACTAGTTTCATAGAATACATATCCCATCAAAACAATATATTCACTAATAATTAAGAGTTTATTTATATTTTTATTAAATATAACATAAGATTTTGTGGTATCTACTAGTGTAAATATTTTAAATTAACAATCGAATGCAGTCATTGTATTCATATAGGGTCAAGGAGTGTAGCTGTAAAAAATCATCAAAATCAGAGTTGAAATAACCGTTAAATCTTGATTTTTCTTTTATAACCGTCGAAATGTTTTGTCCCATTAATTGATCTCTTAATGTTTATTTTTTCTGAATTTTGGCGTATATGATCTCAAAGTATAAACAAACAAGTTTGACGATTGGATTGTTGAGTAGCTTTAAATTTGTTTATTTTGTACGTATAACACTTAAGAAATTGAATAGTATATATATTTATTAGTAGCTTTAATTTTTTTTTAAGACTTTGCGCGACCAAAAAAAATTTACAACTTTGTGCGATCAATATATAATGTTTCGTCGCGCAAAGTATACTCTAAAAATTTGGGCGCGTACCAAAAATGGGAAATGAAAAAAAAAAAAATTACGACTTTGCGCGACCAATATATAAGGTTTCGTCGCGCAGAGTATACTCTAAACATTTGGGCGGGTACCAAAAATGGGAATTTTTTTTAAAAAAAAATTTACGACTTTGCGCGACCAATATATAATGTTTCGTCGCGCAAAGTATACTCTAAAATTTTGGGCGGGCGGGAATATTTTGGTTACCCAAAACGTTGAGTGACCAAAAATTCGTCGCGCACCAAAAATGAGAAAATATTTTTTTAAATTTTTTTCGAGACTTTGCTTGACCAATATATTATTTCGTCGCACAAAGTGATACGGCTTTTAAAACCAAAATAACTCCTCCACCATTTTCTCAATGTCTTCTACTCTTACCTCTCCTCTCTCTTTCCCTCTCCCCAAATCCTACCCTTTCTCTCACACTCACTCCTCTCACTTAATCTCTCATCTCTCTCTTCACTATCTCTCACTCTCACTCACTCTCTTATCTCTCTTTTCATCATCTCTCACTCTCACTCACTCTTTCATCTCTCTCTCACTATCTTCTCAAATTCTCTCACACTCACTTCTCCCTCTCTCATTCTCACTCACTCAAAATCTTGCCAAAAGGTATATTCTCTCCAAATTTTAAATTTTTTTCATTAATATGTGTTTTTGGAGTTAGTTTTGAGTTTACGCCAATTTTTTGTTATTATTTTATGTTATTTTTTTGTTATTTGACAATATTTATTTATTTTTTGTAGGGAATCGTCGAGACTTTTACGGCTAAAGTTGAGGATAATTTGGGAATCCTCCGCCACTACCACCACAATTGGCTTGTAGATTTTATTATTGTACTTTGTTAATTTATGTGTACATTTTGAATATTATATATATTGGATAATTTGACCATTATTTTTCATATGTAATTTTATTTTGAATATGTCAATTTAAATTAAAGTAATTAAAAAAAATAAAATCATACAATTAAATTAAATTTAAAAAGTAAAAATTTGAAAAAAATTAATATAATGAAATTGATATAAGAGAAATAATAAAACAAAATGTCAAAAACCTTGCGCGACAAAATATTTCGTCGCCCAAACTATTAAACTAGTTTATTTTAATTAAAAAATTTTTAAAAACAAAAATTTAAAAAAATTGAATATTTCGTCGTGCAAAGATTTGCGTGACATTAGGATTCGTCGCGCAAAGTATATTTGCGCGACGTTAACTTTCGTCATGCAAAGTAGTGAAGCTTTGTCGCGCAAAGTAGATATTATTCGTTGCGCAAAGTAGATAATATTCTTCCCGCAAAGTAGTTAATATTCGTCGCGCAAAGTGGTTAGTATTCGTCGCGCAAAGTGTTTAGAATTCGTCGCACAAAGTGATTAAGATTCGTCGAGCAAAGTAGCTTTGAGTGACGTTAGTGTTCGTCGCGCAAAGTCTTATCATTCGTCGCGCAAAGTGGCTTTGCGCGACAAAGAGTATTTTTCGTCGCGCAAACCCTTTCTTGACGATCTTTGCGCGACAGAACTTGCGCGACTAAAATTTCGTCGCGCAAAGTGTTTTTTGTAGTAGTGCTATATGGTTTATTGAAATATATATTCTATATTCTATATTCATTATATATATACATCACTAATCAGACCGGATTCGGGGATGGGGATAACAATACTATCCTTGGCCCATCTTTAACCGGGGATTTTTAAAATTCGGGGATCCTTGTACCCGCCCCTGATTTTCCTCAAAATCTTCCCCCGTTAGAGGCGGGTACTCGACAGGGACTTGACCCAGCTGGTATTTTTTCCATCCCTATTCTAAAGGCTTTGTGGTATAAGCCTGGAACCTTACGGCTAAGAATTAGGGCTCGTTTGAGAGTGATTCTAGAAATGCCATAATCACTTTTGGGGAGAAGTACATTCCACGTGCTTCTTTATATAATCATTTTTAGTGATTTTAAGTGATTTTGAGAAGAAACACCTCCCATGTGCTTCTCCATAAAATCACTTTTAAAGTGATTATGTGGAAAAGTGATTCTCCACAAAAGTAAATACTGACCTATATAGAATCACTTCCAAATGAGCCCTTAGTTTCTATCTCGGCCACAATCACTTGAAAGAAGTCAAGATCATAGCAGGGAGCATAAGTCATTCGCTCATTCATACTCACGACCACTTGTGACCGTGATATTGGCATGCCACACACGCACATTAAAGAAGGATGTCTTTGTTATCAAGTCCGCTCGACCCGTCGATTATTCTATTTATAAAATCGACCCAATTGGCCGAAAAGAACAACATAAGATAAACCTAGAAACATTATAGCATTAATTCAGCACATACTCCTAAGAATTTGTGTTTATATCCTATCTCTCAGCTGTTTTTCTTTTCCTTTGTAGCTTGTCTCCTAAAAATGGGGTTGTGGCTCAAATGAGAGCATTTACCGTTGCACCCAAGGTCCTAGTTTCAGTCCTTCCTCTCCCAATATCCATATGTGTGAGAGAGAGAGAGAGAGAGAGAGAGAGAGAGAACAAGGCCTTACATTAACCAAGTATCAAGTAAATGAGATAGAACAAGGCCTTCTCAATTGATAATGAGAAATGGAACGCTGTGTTGATTACAAGGTGGTAAAAATTCTTACAAAGTGAAACGAAGACCAGCTGAATCATCATAAAGTTAATTAGACTGCGTTCGACTGCAATATGGTTGCCAATGAGTATTTTGCTAAAGTGGGATTACAGTCTCCAGTTTGTTTAACATGTCATGACTTCAAAATCTCTTGAATAAGAATTTGTTAAATTGTTAATAAAAAGAACATAAAAAATCTGAGAAAACCTCAAGCCCGCCTAGAACATTTGTATTTGAGCTTGTAACTCTATCTCTTTTCAGAAATCTGACATGCATTGTTTTTTTTCTTTTTCCTCAACGGGGTATATCATCAGAAACCGTCAAACCATTGACACTGCAAGTATAAGCACCAATCTGATGGTGGTGGTTTTCAGACCTTCCAGTAAAAAATGCAGGTCGCTCAGGTTTGGAAAGACTAATAGTTTCAGTTTTCAGCATTAGAACAACTGATGACATGGTTGGCCTATTGTTTGCATCCTCTTGAACACACAATAGTCCAATGTGGATGTATCTCAAAAATTCATTTGGGCTGCATGAATCTTTCAACAATAGTGGATCCATCAACTCCAACACCTTTCCTTCATTCCATAATTGCCAAGCCTGCAAGCAATAGTACTTTATTAAGGATGTAAAGAGCACTACACTATGAGAGCTACCAAAATAATGATTTGGACAACAATGTTGGATAGTTAAATTAGGGGACTGCTTGGCTCCTCTCCTGAAAGGAATCATTTCTCTTTGGTGCAAATTACGGTTTGAAATTATATATATGCAAAAATAACTCATTAAAAATTTAAAATTAATTTTTTCTACGTACATATTAAATTGTAATTGGTAGATAAATTGGAACGATTACTTTTAAGGAAAGGAGGCTAGTATTCAAACTAAGTAATTACATACTTACATATGCTAGAAGAGTAGGTACACATTGGTCAAAACCTAAAAAGTTCTTTTTTCCTGTTATGATCTCAAGCAAGAGTATTCCGAAGCTAAAGACATCAGATTTTATGGAATACAATCCCTCCATTGCATATTCTGGAGCCATGTAACCACTGGCATATCAAAATTAATGCTCACATAAGAGTTTTAAAATATGAAAATTATCATACATTCTTCTTCTTTGTGGTGCATCATATCATAAAAAGTATATTGAGTTATATAAATTGGAACTTACAGAGTGCCGACGATTCTTTTGGTGTTTCCTTGAGTTTGACCATCAAGTCCAACCATTTTAGCCATGCCAAAATCTGATATTTTTGGATTCATATCGCCATCTAACAAGATGTTGCTAGCTTTCAAATCACGATGTATAACTCTAAGTCTAGAATCTTCATGAAGATATAAAACTCCTCGAGCAATTCCTCCTATTATGATGCAGCGTCTCAACCAATTCAGCTGCTCTCGTTTTGTGGGTTCTGCACAAACATTTATCAACACTTGTTACATTCAAGGTTGAATTAATTTACCACTTAGAACTATATATATATATATATATATATTGACAAACAAAAATACTCAAATGAAATTCACAAACCAAATAGAAAGTGATCGAGACTTTTGTTGGATACATATTCATAGACAAGTAGGGTTTCTTCTCCTTCCAAGCAAAATCCCAGAAGCCTCACAAGATTTCTATGTTGAAGTTTGGCTACCAATACAACCTCATTCTGGAATTCTTGCACACCTTGTGTGGAGCTTTTTGATAGCCGTTTTACTGCTATTTCTTGTCCGTTACCAAGTGTTCCCTACAAGGTTATATATAGTCATTTCAATCATTTCCATTCTTCGATCATCTTAATTCAGAACTACGTGATCTTCAAGCTAAGAATTTCTAATAAAGTACAAATTAAAAAGTTCTCTGCATGCAAAGAGATATCTTCATACCTTGAAAACTGCACCAAATCCTCCTTCACCTAATTTGTTGTTGTCTGAAAACTTGTTTGTGGCAGTTTCAATAGTTCCCAAATCAAATTGCAAGGACTCAACAGTCTTCATATGATTTCCAACTAAGCAAATATGAGTTTTCCAAGAGATTAGATGTACTAGAAAAGGTCTTAAGAAAACGAAGGAATTAATGATCTCATCGGTTCCAAGACTAGTAAATCTTTGATTCAGTTTTTACCTTTTTTCTGTTGTTTTTTGGCTTGGTATTTCTCTCTGACTCTTCTTAGTCTCTTGGGAAAGAAGCATCCGGCCACAATCACAACACACACACAGAAAGCAACAGGACCAAGAGTACTAGCGATGATTATGAATGTGACTTTGCTTCGTCCTGTATGAACAAGAAGAAAAGTGCGAAAGAAAGATTGACAAAACATTTATTAATTCCCCTCTAATCAGATTTATGTGTTTTTTAGCCAGCTAGCTTTTAGTCTAGTGGTACTTCTAGAGGTTCCATGTTCTATTCTTCCCCTATTAATTAAAAAAAAGACTTATTAGTAAGATAATAAGTCAATGTAGTAAAAACAAAATATTCATATCAATCCATATATAATAAAACATTTAGTTGTAATATAGAATATTTACCAGGTCTGGTCGACGGAGGCGCAGACGGCGGAGGTGGCAGCCATCGAGGCAAGGCGGGTGGAGGAGGGAGTGATGGCTCTGGTGCAAGCGATTGTTTTGTGGTACTTGTCACCTCTTGGTAGAAGGAGTACATTTCGAACCTAACATTACAACTTGGATATAGAACTCGTCCTCCTTGCTTACTCGGCACCAACCGCGTCGCGCCTTTCCGGAGGCATGCATTGCAATCCGTGGCGGACAGGTCCTGCGTGCACTGCCCAAGGCTGTACACCGTAAACGAAATCACGTTCGGCGTAAAAGTTGCTTCTTCCGTCGCAAACTTGTCGCTGGCGTTGGCTGCCTTGGGGACCAAGTTGTCCAAAGTCATAACCAGCACATCGTTAAGCTCAGCTGGTTCCTCCATATACTCCGTCAAATTCTCCGTGCTATACAATACCCAGTCAGGCGACGTGGCAGCCTCAGAATGGAAGGGCTGGTTTGAGTATCGTAGCATGCAGTAGTCGTACCAAACCACTGCCTGTTGGCTGTCGGGACAGCGTAGGAGTGCCTTCGAGGTTGCGTTGGCCACGCATTCTTTGCAGATACGGGCAGACACATCACGGCGGCAGAGGAAGAGGCCGTATGCGGTGCCAACAGTGGCGTTGTAGAAGCCAGCGGTGTCGCTGCGGTTGGCGTTGGAGGAAAGGGTTGAGAGGAGTTGGTGTAGATTGGATTTAAAGGTGGAGGTGCCAGCCAAGGTTGAGCAGTAACCGCCGGTGTATGCAGCTTCAGTGGGGAAGCTAACAATAAGCATGGAGGAGAGAAGGTAGAAAAGGAACATTTTTTTATTTATTAATCGGATATTTTGCATGGAAACTAAGGTGTGTGTATATATAAACATAACACAATCCCAATACACACAGCTTGACTTGAGTATAAACAAGAATTAGGTCGTTGGCAGTTCTCTAAGAATTTTTGGTTCTAGTTCTAGGATCAACGACCAGAAGACTTGGCAATAAAACTATTATAATGATCACCTCAATATTATTATGAATGTATGTCTATCAATAAAATTTCTACATCAAGATCGGATGATGAGGACATTGGCCAAGTCGCGCTACTCACGAGTCACTTCAATGTTTCCATGTGAAAAGTATCTTTGTTTTTTGTCCTCAGCACCATGTGCCGCCACATGTCAACTGGCTAGAATTTTGTATAGCCTAGTTATTTTAAACCTAGTTTACCCATCTAGATTAGTTTAGAGTATAATATCGTTTGTATAAAATATATATAGTCTTTCTCTAATGCAGATGTTCGAATACTATTAAAATCCGGGCGTCCGCTTTGCAACTTGTTTTTTGCAGTTGATTGGATTCCTGCTGCCAAAACATTTATTAATTGCCCTCTAATTAGATTTATGTGTTTTTTAGCCAGCTAGCTTTTAGTCTAGTGGTTCTTCTAGAGGTTCCATGTTCTAATCTTCCCCTATTAATTTTTTAAAGAAAGACTTATTAGTAAGATAATAAGTCAATGGAGTAAAAACAAAATGTTCATATCAATCCATATATAATAAAACATGAGTGCTTCTGTTTCCACCCCTCTGTCCTATTTTCCCACCCACCTTATCTTTAAAATTTTAAAGACAAATTTACCCATTTGTAAAATGACTTCTAAGGACTTAGAGACAAAACCAATCTCCCTCACCTAAGTGTGAGCAACCATTTTATACCAGCCATTGGATTAACTTAAATTCTTGACTTGCATACTGCAAACAACTTCTTCTTCCTCATCTAGCCATATCTCTGTTTTCTAAAAGCTTCCAAAAGTTTTAATATTTTTCCATCATAAATCTGATTTCTCTCAAAGGTACTATCATTTTCTCTGCGAAATAAATGTGGGCAAAATTAATTTTCCCTTCAAAGGCTCCTATTGTCCTTTTAACATTTCATGAAATTTTATGTCATGAAGTTTTTTTATTTTCGCCCATGTGCTTCAAACAACAAGCGATTGGTATTATTTGATTGAGGGAGATCAACAGGCACTACTACAAAAAACACTTTGCGCGACGAAATTTTGGTCGCGCAAGTTCTGTCGCGCAAAGATCGTAAAGAAAGGTTTTGCGCGACGAATTATAACTACTTTGCGCGACGAATACTATCAACTTTGCGCGACGAATATTAATTACTTTGCGCGACGAATAATATTATTTTGCGCGACGAAATATTCAATTTTTTTAAATTTTTGTTTTTTTAAAAAAATTTTAAATTTTTGTTTTTTTAAATTTTTTAATTAAAATAAACTAGTTTAATAGTTTGCTCGACGAAATATTTTGTCACCCAAGGTTTTTGACATTTTTTTATTATTATTTCTCTTATATCAATTTCATTATATTAATTTTTCAAATTTTTACTTTTTAAATTTAATTTAATTGTATGATTTTTTTTTTTAATTACTTTAATTTAAATTGAAATATTCAAAATAAAATTACATATGAAAAATAGTGGTCAAATTATCCAATATATATAATATTCAAAATGTACACATAAATTAACAAAGTACAATAATAAAATCTACAAGCCTATTGTGGTGATAGTGGCGGAGGATATGTTTCGATAGCGTCCAAATCCTCAACTTTAGCCGTCAAAGTCTCGACGATTCCCTAAAAAAAAAAAACAAATATTGTCAAATAACAACAAAATAACAAAAAATTAGAATAAACTCAAAACTAACTCCAAAAACACATATTAATGAAAAAAAAAAATTAAAGTTTGGAGAGAATATACCTTTTGGCAAGATTTTGAGTGAGAGAATGAGAGGGAGAAGTGAGTGTGAGAGAATAGAGAAGATAGTGAGAGAGAGATGAAAGAGTGAGTGAGAGTGAGAGATGATGAAAAGAGAGATAAGAGAGTGAGTGAGAGTGATAGATAGTGAAGAGAGAGATGAGAGATTAAGTGAGAGGAGTGAGTGTGAGAGAAAGGGTAGGATTTGGGGAGAAGGAAAGAGAGAGGAGAGGTAAGAGTAGAGGACATTGAGAAAATGGTGGAGGTGTTATTTTGGTTTTAAAAACCGTATAACTTTGCGCGACGAAACAATATATTGGTCGCGCAAAGTCTCGAAATTTTTTTTTAAAAAAAAATCCAATTTTTGGTGCGCGCCCAAATTTTTAGGGTTTTGCGCGACCACAATATTCCCGCTTCCCATTTTTGGTACCCGCCCAAATTTTTCGGGTATACTTTGCGCGACGAACTATATATTGGTCCCACAAAGTCGTAATTTTTTTTTTTAAAATTCCCATTTTTGGTACCCGCCAAATTTTTAGAGTATACTTTGCGCGACGAACTACTATATATTGGTCACGCAAAGTTGGAAAAAAAAAATTTTAAAAATTCGCATTTTTGGTACCCGCCCAAATTTTTCGGGTATACTTTGCGCGACGAACAACTATATATTGGTCCCACAAAACTTTGCGTGACGAACTTTATATTGGTCCCGCAAAACTTTACGCGACGAACGACTATATATTTGTCCCACAAAACTTTGCGCGACGAACTATATATTCGTCCAGCAAAGTCGTAATTTTTTTTTTTTTTAAATTCCCATTTTTGGTACCCGCCGAAATTTTTAGAGTATACTTTGCGCGACGAATTATTATATTGGTCGCGCAAAGTCTTAAAAAAATTTAAAGCTACTAATAAATATATATACTATTCAATTTCTTAAGTGTTATACGTACAAAATAAACAATTTTAAATCTACTCAACGATCCAACCGTCAAACTTGTTTGTTTATAATTCGAGATCATATACGCCAAAATTCAGAAAAAATAAACATTAAGAGATCAAGTAATGGGACAAAACATTTCGACGGTTATAAAAGAAAAATCAAGATTTAACGGTTATTTCAACTCTAATTTTGATGATTTTTTACAGCTACACTCCTTGACCCTATATGAATACAATGACTGCATTCGATCATCAATTGAAAATATTTACACTAGTGGATACCACAAAATCTTATGTTATATTTAATGAAAGTATAAATAAACTCTTAATTGTTAGTGAATATATTGTTTTGATGGCATACACATTCTACGAAACTAGTTTCAACGATCCAACCATCAAACTTGTTTGTTTACACATCGAGATCATATACGCCAAAAATCAGGAAAAAAAAAATTTAGAGATCAAGTAATGTAACAAAACATTTTGATGGTTATAAACGAAAAATCAAGATTTAACGGTTATTTCAACTCTGATTTTGATGATTTTTTTTACAGCTACACTCCTTGACCCTATATGAATACAATGACTGCATTCGATCGTCAATTTAAAATATTTACACTAGTGGATACCACAAAATCTTATGTTATATTTAATAAAAGTATAAATAAACTCTTAATTGTTAGTGAATATATTGTTTTGATGGCATATGCATTCTACGAAACTAGTTTCAATGATCCAACCGTCAAACTTGTTTGTTTACACTTCGAGATCATATACGCCAAAAATCGGAAAAAATAAACATTCAGAGATTAAGTAATATGACAAAACTTTTCGACGGTTATAAATGAAAAATCACGATTTAACGGTTATTTCAACTCTGATTTTGATGATTTTTTACAGCTACACTCCTTGACCCTATATGAATACAATGACTCCATTTGATCGTCAATTTAAAATATTTATACTAGTGGATACCACAAAATCTTATGTTGTATTTAATGAAAGTATAAATAAACTCTTAATTGTTAGTGAATATATTGTTTTGATGGCATACGCATTCTACGAAACTAGTTTCAAAGATCCAACCATCAAACTTGTTTGTTTATACTTCGAGATCATATACGCCAAAAATGGGAAAAAATAAACATTCAGAGATCAAGTAATAGGACAAAACTTTTCGACGGTTATAAACGAAAAATCACGATTTAACGGTTATTTCAATTTCGATTTTGATGATTTTTTACAGCTACACTCCTTGACCCTATATGAATACAATGAACCAATTTGATCGTCAATTTAAAATATAATACATTTAAAATATTATATTTTACTAACAAAATAATTTTTTTATTTTATTTATTTTTATTTTTGTAAAGACTTTGCGAGACGAAGTTTAGAAATTCGTCGCGCAAAGTCATGCAAAGATTTTTATAAAAAAAATTATTTTATTTATTTTTGTAAAGACTTTGCGAGACAAAACACACTTCGTCGCGCAAGATTTTGTGCACCGGATTTTATTTTTTCGTCGCGCAAAGTCATGAAAGATTTTTACAAATAATTTTTTATTTTATTTATTTTTGTAAAGACTTTACGAGACGAACCACACTTCGTCGCGCAAGACTTTGTGCACCGAATTTTATTGTTTCGTCGCGCAAAGTCATCCAAAGATTTTTAAAAATAATTTTTTATTTTGTTTATTTTTGTAAAGACTTTACGAGACGAACCACACTTCGTCGAGCAAAGGTTTGTCGCGCAAAGTGATTTTGTGCGACGATTTGTGTTTCGTTGTGCAAAATTTAGTCGCGTAAGACTTTGAGCGACGAAGTTTAATTTTCGTCGCTCAAAGTCACTTTGAGCGACGAATTGTGTTTCGTCGCGCAAAATTTGGTCGCGCAAGGGGTCTTTTTTACTAGTGAGGATAGGAGCCTGGGGACCATAAGCATTCGAACCCATGCTTCAACTTCATGTTCTTCAACCACATATGTATTAAAATAAAATAAACAAGTAAGAAATTAAAGCAGACATAAAAGAAAATAAATACCCAAATCCCCTCTTCTACCGCACACAACCCCTCTCATCACAAAGCCCATGTGTCACCTTCTCCCGGATGAGAAAGAGGGATAAACTCTTGAAAGAACCACAATTGGCTTGGAGAAAAGAAAGGGGGGTCTCCCTTAATACGGGTCAGGAAGTAGAACGGATATAAGTTGGGTTTTTAAGAGAATTTGCCTTGAATTAATAATTAAAGGATATTTTGGGAATAATGGTGGGTGGAAAGATAGGATTGTGTATTTTTCAAATTTAAATGGTGGGTGGAAAGATATGGTGGGTGGGAAAATAGGACAGGTGGGTGGAAATAGTAGCACTCTAAAACATTTAGTTGTAATAGAATATTTACCAGGTCTGGCCGACGGAGGCGCTGATGGCGCAGGTGGCAGCCATCGAGGCAAGGCGGGTGGAGGAGGGAGTGATGGCTCTGGTGCAAGCGACGGTTTTGTGGTACTTATTGTCACCTCTTTGTAGAAGGGGTAAATTTCGAACCTAACATTACAACTTGGATATAGAACTCGTCCTCCTTGCTTACCCCGCACCAACTGTGTCGCGCCTTTCCGGAGGCATGCATTGCAATCCACGGCGGAGAGGTCCTGCGTGCACTGCCCGAGGCTGTACACCCTAAATGAAATCAGATTCGCCATAAAAGTTTTTTTTTCCGTCGCAAACTTGTAGCTGGCGTTGGCTGCCTTGGGGACCAAGTTGTCCAAAGTTGTAATCAGCTCATCGTCAAGATCAGCTGGTTCCGTCACATACTGTGTCAAATTCCGCTCGCTCCAGGTTTCCAGCTCCGGCGACGTGGCAGCCTCAGAATAGAAGGGTTGGTTTGAGTAGCGTAGCGTGCAGTTGTCGTACCAAACCACAGCCTGTTGGTTGTCGGGACAGCGTAGGAGCGCCTCCGAGGTTGCGTTGGCCACGCATTCTTCGCAGACACGGGCAGACACATCACCACGGCAGAGGAAGAGGCCGTAGGCTGTGCCAACCGTGGCGTTATAGAAGCCCGCGGTGTTGTTGCGGTTGGCGTTGGAGGAAAGGGTTGAGAGGAGTTGGTTGAGATTGGATTTAAAGGTGGAGGTGGAGTTGCCAGCCAAAGTTGAGCAGTTATGGCCGGTGTATGCAGCTTCAGTGGGGAAGCTAACAATGAGCATGGAGGAGAGAAAGTAGAAAAGGATCATTTTTTTTATTAATCGGATATTTTGCATGGAAACTAAACATGGAGCATGCTTCAGTTTCTATATAAACATAACACAATCCCAATACACACAGCTTGACTTGAGTCTAAACAAGAACTAGGTCGTTGGCAGTTCGGCAGTTCTCTAAGAATTTTTGGTTCTACTTCTAGAATCAACGACCAGAAAGACTTGGCAATAAAATTATTATAATGATCACATCAATATTATTATGAATACGAATGTATGTCTATCAATACAATTTCTTCATCAAAATCGGATGATGAGGATATTGGCCCTAAAGTGCGCTACTCACTTCAATGTTTCCGTGTGTTTTTTATTTTTGGGTATATAGTTAGAGAGAGAGGGTTTTTCACACACAATCTCACGATGTTCGAACCTGAGACCACTAGTATGCAAGACCCTTTAGTTAAAAACTTTGTACCCAAAACATAAGTTGCCTTTTTTAAAATTAAAAAAAAATGGTTTAAATACTAACCAAACTCCTAAAAATTTAGACTATGTAGATATTAGTTTTTTAGACTGCCAATTTGATCTTGAGTCCTCAGCACCATGTGCCGCCACATGTCAACTGGCTAGAATTTTGTATAGCCTAGTTATTTTAAACCTAGTAGTTAATTGCTTACATTTTTTTAACATCATGTAGACATCCGCATTAGAGAAAGACTATATATATATATATATATATTTATACAAACAATATTATACTCTAAACTAATCTAAACTAAAGGGAGGGGGATTCAAACTCGGGCGCAGAATGAGGAGCATATCCGCTAAACTATTCTAAACTACAGAAAGGGGGATTTGAACTCAAGTGCGGAGTGGGGAAGCACATCCGCTCTAGCCAACTCGGATGATATTTATTTATTAATGTTAGATTTTAGTAGGTGTGATGAGTGTCTGTGATGATATCGTTGTTGGTTTATGTAGTGAAGGGGTTTAGGAAAGTAGGACAATAGTTGAAACAAAGTGATTTTATTAAATTGGAGGAGAATAGTACATGGCTTAGTGTAGGCTAATTGGCCTTTTTCTTAGTTTATTGGCTTATTGGCCACCACACTTGATTTAGAATAGTTTTAATTTGGGATATTTGGTCCTTACACTTTGATTGATGAGCTTATTGGCTCTCAACATAGCTTCCTTTGGGTAGCTCTTGGCTCCCTTATAGTTTGGGAGTTCTCTAGCTACACTCCACATTTCATTGTGGTTGCATGCCTATTTATAGGCATTCTTTGCCTACATCACTAAGTATGTACGGCTTTTACTAGAAACTTCTATATTTTACAATATTTATTTTTGTGGCTATTGTTTAGCCATCATGCAACATGAGTGTTCTTGAGTGTTCTTGTTCTAGAAAGTTCTTCCAACTTCAACTCTCTTTGTCTAGCAAACATAGTATGTTCTCCACAATTCTAGAATCATCCTTGTATTCATGATTCTTCTAGTATTGTGTAGAACACAAATGGACATTATTTTTCAACAATTAAAATAGAAAGAATATGCCAAAACAGGCTTCTAGATAATTATGTCAACTTCAACTCTCTTTGACCAAAAAAAAAAAACAAAGATAATTATGTCACAATTTGAAAGAAGATTATGGACCCAAAACATGCCTCTAGTAATTAATTGCTTACACATGAAAGAAGATTATGTCGCAATTTGTGAAACGAAAGCTTAAAAAGCTCCCTGGCGCTATTTAAAAATATAAAAAAATCAATGAAAATGGAGAATTTTAACTTGAAATCTCTTTCAACATCGAAAAGAAAATACCACTAAATCAAAAGCTACTTACTGTAGGAGCTCATAGGTTGAATCAGTGAGATTTCACTTCAATGACTGATGACAACTCTCAATTTTCACATACTAAGAATTTTGTCCATCAATGGTAAGAACTAGTAAGAGTAATTGACATATGCATGAAATTGAAATGAATGAGTAAATATGAGCGGTACGCATGACAAATCATTATATGCAACAAATGGATGTCAACATAACATGCTTCATCTCACTTGGAATAAATTGTCAGAATTTGAAAATTAATAATAATAATAATTTACGGGTGGATCAAATTGCCTTGACTCGGGATCACTGCAAAAGTCACAACTAAATCAATCCCCTAAAAGAATAAATGCATTTTTAGCTTTGATTTTCTTTTTTATCCTGAGCAGCCTCACTAAAAGCAACATATCAAACACAGAGCGGATCACCATTGCATCATAAAAATACCCAATTCATGATTATTCATGTTGGTCAACAATACTCAGTAGAGGAAAAAAAGAACAGAACAAAAAAGATATGGTTCAGCTCTACATGGTCATCTCATGTGGCCTAGTTATCAACAGCATAGACTTCTAATTGGTCCCTTTGATTTAACTTTCTGAATTCTCTAGTGGATGCAGACCTGCTAATCTGATTTGAACTGTACATGTTGCCGTCTTTGTTATACTTGGTGGTGCGCGCTTTAGACTTGGGTAATGGAGGTAGGTTCTTCATGTTCTTAGTAGTATCGGGATGGCCTTGAACTGGGGAAGGGGAGAATATCGGGCTTTCTTTCCGGCCTGCATGATGTACACTAGAGGAGTTGCTACTGGTAGCGCTACCTGGCTCTTCACTTTCGATATTTGAATCAGCAGTTTTCTCCAGCTCCTGAGGACCCTGTTTACGTAGTACTTAATCTTTAGTAATCCAAGAAGGAATATCTTTTGCTTTTCCAGTGGAAATAGAGGTCATGACTTCAAAATCTCATGAATTAGAATTTGTTAAATTGTTAATAAAAAGAATATAAAAAATCTGGGACAAACCTCAAACCCGCCTAGAACATTTGTATTTGAGCTTGTAACTCTATCTCTTTTCAGAAATCTGACATGCATTATTTTTTTTTTCCTCAACGCGGCATATCATCAGAAACCGTCAAACCATTGATACTGCAAGTATAAGCACCAATCTGATGGTGGTGGTTTTCAGACCTTCCAGTAAAAAATGCAGGTCGCTCAGGTTTGGAAAGACTAATAGTTTCAGTTTTCAGCATTAGAACAACTGATGACATGGTTGGCCTATTGTTTGCATCCTCTTGAACACACAATAGTCCAATGTGGATGTATCTCAAAAATTCATTTGGGCTGCATGAATCTTTCAACAATAGTGGATCCATCAACTCCAACACCTTTCCTTCATTCCATAATTGCCAAGCCTGCAAGCAATAGTACTTTATTAAGGATGTAAAGAGCACTACACTATGAGAGCTACCAAAATAATGATTTGGACAACAATGTTGGATAGTTAAATTAGGGGACTGCTTGGCTCCTCTCCTGAAAGGAATCATTTCTCTTTGGTGCAAATTATGGAGTGGATAGTTAAATTAGGGGACTGCTTATCATACATTCTTCTTCTTTGTGGTGCATCATATCATAAAAAGTATATTGAGTTATATAAATTGGAACTTACAGAGTGCCGACGATTCTTTTGGTGTTTCCTTGAGTTTGACCATCAAGTCCAAACATTTTAGCCATGCCAAAATCTGATATTTTTGGATTCATATCGCCATCTAACAAGATGTTGCTAGCTTTCAAATCACGATGTATAACTCTAAGTCTAGAATCTTCATGAAGATATAAAACTCCTCGAGCAATTCCTCCTATTATGATGCAGCGTCTCAACCAATTCAGCTGCTCTCGTTTTGTGGGTTCTGCACAAACATTTATCAACACTTGTTACATTCAAGGTTGAATTAATTTACCACTTAGAACTATATATATTGACAAACAAAAATACTCAAATGAAATTCACAAACCAAATAGAAAGTGATCGAGACTTTTGTTGGATACATATTCATAGACAAGTAGGGTTTCTTCTCCTTCCAAGCAAAATCCCAGAAGCCTCACAAGATTTCTATGTTGAAGTTTGGCTACCAATACAACCTCATTCTGGAATTCTTGTACACCTTGTGTGGAGCTTTTTGATAGCCGTTTTACTGCTATTTCTTGTCCGTTACCAAGTGTTCCCTACAAGGTTATATATAATCATTTCAATCATTTCCATTCTTCGATCATCTTAATTCAGAACTACATGATCTTCAAGCTAAGAATTTCTAATAAAGTACAAATTAAAAAGTTCTCTGCATGCAAAGAGATATCTTCATACCTTGAAAACTGCACCAAATCCTCCTTCACCTAATTTGTTGTTGTCTGAAAACTTGTTTGTGGCAGTTTCAATAGTTCCCAAATCAAATTGCAAGGACTCAACAGTCTTCATATCATTTCCAACTAAGCAAATATGAGTTTTCCAAGAGATTAGATGTACTAGAAAAGGTCTTAAGAAAACGAAGGAATTAATGATCTCATGGGTTCCAAGAGTAGTAAATCTTTTATTCAGTTTTTACCTTTTTTCTGTTGTTTTTTGGCTTGGTATTTCTCTCTGACTCTTCTTACTCTTTTGGGAAAGAAGCATCCGGCCACAATCACAACAAACACACAGAAAGCAACAGGACCAAGAGTACTAGCGATGATTATGAATGTGACTTTGCTTCGTCCTGTATGAACAAGAAGAAAAGTGCGAAAGAAAGATTGCCAAAACATTTATTAATTCCCCTCTAACAATTGCAAGTTTTTTTCTTTTTCCTTCGATCAGATTTATGTTTTTTTAGCCAACTAGCTTTTAGTCTAGTGGTACTTCTAGAGGTTCCATGTTCTAATCTTCCCTTATTAATTTTAAAAGAAAAAGACTTATTAGTAAGATAATAAGGGCTCTTTCAGTAACGTTTTCTGAGAATATTTTATGAGAATGGAAACGAGAAAACAAATTTGCATTTTCAGGATTCGAAAATGCGTCTGGTAGATGAATTGGAAAACAAATTCAGAAAATAAAAACAGTGAAAACGTGTCTAATAATACAATTTGAGAATAATAATATGTGAGTTGTTTTTCAGGTGTACTTTTGCTAATTTCAGTTCTATTTTTTTTTTTTAAACTCTGATATTTTTAGAGGCTAAAATTATTATAAAGAATGAAAAAAATTAAAGCCCAAAAACTATCTTATCTCCTTTATTTTTTAAATTTTTTATTCTCATTTTCTCTCTTTCCTCCTCTTTTCTTCTTCATTTCCTTCGCATGGCTGTTTTTTTTTCTTTCCTTCTTTCTTCCTCTTTTCTTCTTCCTTTCCTTCCTAGGCTGCACCCACTCCTTCCTTCCATGGCATGAATCCCATAAACCCACCCATCTCTCTCTCTCTCTCTCTCTCTCTCTCTCTCTCTCTCTCTCTCTCTCTCTCTCTCTCTCTCTCTCTCTCTCTCTCTCTCTAGTTCCACTAATTAATGGTTGTGGTGGTTTGATTGGGTGGTGATGGTGGTTGAGCTGGGTATGTGGTGGTTTGATTGGGTGATGATGGTGGTTGAGCTGGGTATGTGGTGATTCATCTTCCTGTCTCTGTTAATCTTTTCTTTTCTTTTCTTCTTCCTTTGTATTTTTTTTTTTAAAAAATTCGGTATAAGTCCAAAATGGAAAATAGAATTTGGATGCCATCCTCGTAGTTGTTGTTGATACAAGTTCTTTGACTTTGGTGCCACGTACGATTACATTCCTTTTTTGATTTTTTGATATTTACATATAATTTTTTTCATTTTTAAATTACTTAGTTATTCCCATCATGCCCCTAAAAATTAAAGAAGGTAAGAAATTAATATTTATGATAATAATTATGATATTGTACATGTCTACCCTAAACCAATCCGGACTCTCTCTCAGCCACAATCTCTGCAACTTTCACCAACAAGTTAGTGGAGCCAAATTCTTTTCCCAGTAAGCCCTCCAACTTCTCCAAGAAGTCAGCTATCATATACCCTATGACTCTTCTATAATCGGCATCATGAGTTTCATTCGAAACCAAAATCCTTGTTTGATTGATTTTCTAACTGCGTATTTATGAGGTTGCTTATAATTTGCAAGGCGAGGTATGCAAAGCTGTGATTTGCTTACAAATCGCTGCAACAAGGTAAACGAACACAAAAAAAATTTCTTTTTGCATAGTTTCTTGCGTGCGTTTTTAGATTCATATTGGGTCTTTGTGGTTGTAATTCTTTTGGGTTGAATGGCTTATAGGTCGGGGCTTCTATTTGATCGGCAAAAAGCAATCAGGTTGAGTGGGATGTCTGAAAAGGCTTACACCAGATCCTACAATTCCATGTATGTTGGTTGTTTGTGATCTATCTTTATTTACCTAGTATTTAGGTATATTATCTTATATTTACCTAGTAAGTAGGTACATTATTTTATATTTATCTAATTATTAGGTATATTATCTTATATTTACCTAGTAATGAGGTACATTATCTTATATTTACATAGTAATTAGGTACATTATCTTATATTTACCTAATGATTAGGTATATTATCTCATATTTACCTAGTAATCAGGTAAATATTTGTTGGGAAGACATCACCAATAATACTCCTACTTTCATTGTTTTATATGAACTTTTTTTATTTGTTCTTATGCTTGAAACCTCACAAATCAACCTTATGTATACGTACAGTTTTATGTTGGTGCTTGCCTATATAGGTCTTAATTTTCATTGTAATATGAAATATGTGGGTCATTACTTTCATGACTTAAAATGTATTTTATCTATATATTAGGTAAATATTGCAATAGTTAATTGTTAAAGTATTTTACTTGACGAAACGTTTTTTTTTAATATACAGATGTGTCATGGCAGCAATAGAAGGATTCAAAATTTAAAATATGAAATCCATTTAGAAGGAAAGAATCGATACATTAATTTGGAATTTCAATTAATGTTCTTTTCTTATTTACCTCAAAGGGTAAAATTGACACAAGAAAAAATTAATAAAAGTCAATGGACCCAAATCTACAGCAAAAAAGGTGTGGACTAAATCCAATGATGGCTAGAGATTTCGGACTTAGATCAAAGAACCCCTTTTTTTTTTATTAGTTTGCAGATTTATGTTGTTTTGGATTGGAGAAGATGGGTGTTGTTCTTGTTGGTGGGTTTATCGGTTGTCAAGAGAGAGAGCTAGAGTTGTTGATGGGATGCATTCTCGTGTCTTTAGAAAACACTGAAAACGAAATCACTGAAAACAACTTTTTTTCGTTTTCAACTTTTGTTCACAAAGTTAGATTTGTTTTCAAATAATGTTTTGTGAGGGAAGATGAAAACGATGCACCAAACATGTATTTGCGAAAAACAGGAAACGAAAACAGAAAACGGGCTCTAAAAACATTGCCAAACGGGCCCTAAGTCAATGTAGTAAAAACAAAATGTTCATACCAATCCATATATAGTAAAACATTTAGTTGTAATAGACTTATTTTGTAATAGAATATTTACCAGGTCTGGTCGACAGAGGTGGCAGCGATGGAGGCAAGGTGGGTGGAGGAGGGAGTGATTGCTCTGGTGTGGTACTTGTCACCTCTTGGTAGAAGGGGTGCATTTCGAACCTAACATTACAACTTGGATATAGAACTCGTCCTCCTTGCTTACTCGGCACCAACTGCTTCGCGCCTTTCCGGAGGCACGCATTGCAATCCGCGGCGGACAGGTCCTGCGTGCACTGCCCAAGGCTGTACACCGTATACGAAATCAGGCTCGGGTTCGCCGTAAAATTTGCTTCTTCCGTCGCAAACTTGTCG